>NC_069135.1:7278283-7514303 GCF_026914265.1 Mya arenaria | reverse complement strand
CGATAACAGAAAGACACACGATACAGAAATACACACGATACAGAAAGACTTACGATAAAAGAAAGACACATGATAACGAAAGACACACGATGCCAAAAGGACACACGATAATAGAAAGACACACGGTAACAGAAAGACGTACGATGCTAGAAGAATCACGATTACAGAAAGACACACGCTAACAGGAATACACACGATACCAGAAAGACACACGATAACAGAAAGACACACGATAACAGAGAGACAAACGATAACAGACAGAAAGACTGACGATGCCAGAAAGACACACGATACCAGAAAGACACATGATACTAGAAAGACACACGATGCCAGAGAGACACACGATACAGAAAGACACACGATAACAATAGACACAAGATGCCAGAAAGACACAGATAAAAGACACACGATAACAGAAAGACACACGATAACAGAAAGACAAACGATAACAGACAGAAAGACTGACGATACCAGAAAGACACACATACCAGAAAGACACATGATACTAGAAAGACACACGATGCCAGAGAGACACACGATAACAGAAAGACACACGA
This sequence comes from Mya arenaria, assembly GCF_026914265.1. Taxonomy (NCBI): domain Eukaryota; kingdom Metazoa; phylum Mollusca; class Bivalvia; order Myida; family Myidae; genus Mya; species Mya arenaria. Next base: position 7,513,746 of record NC_069135.1, on the reverse strand, counting down.
TAACAGATAGCCACAAGATACCAGAAAGACACAAGATGCCAGAAAGACACACAATACCAGAAGACACACGATACCAGAAAGACACACGATACCAGAGAGACACACGAAAGCAGAGAGATACACGATACCAGAAAGACACACGATGCTAGAAAGACCCACGATAACAGAAAGAAACACGATACCAGAAAGACACGCAAACAGAGAGAAACGCAAACAGAGAGTCACACAAACAGAGAGACACGCAGACAGAGAGACACACAAGTTGAGAAACACGCAAACGGAGAGATACACAAATAGAGTACCACACAAATTGAAGGACACGCTAGCAGAGATATATGCAAACAGAGAGACACTCAAACACAGGGACATTAAACGAAGAGACACACACATTTAGAAACACGCAAACAGGAGACACACAATCAAAGAAATACACACACCGTAGAAAGATCCACAAATAGTGATACACTCGAAAACAGAAACAGAAAGGCACACTAGGCCAGAAAACACATAAGCCCGGTGAGAGAAATACACGCATGATATGAATCACAAACAAAACTGTTTCTTAAAATAAACGTTTTGAGTTAAAAATATGTATTACCAATTGATTTAAGGCCAATATAGGTTTTAAAGTATTACCTAAAAGACAGAAGAGAAGGCATAACTTAATTAAAAAAGGGTTGTCTTATATAGTGTCGGACTTTGAGTAAACCACCGCAAACTTGTTTGATGAGAGACTGCACACATATTCACCAGCTTTTCTTAGTTGAAGGGAGAGGAAAATTGCTAAAACTGATTGAACTTAGGCGTTTTAACAAAACTTAAAACAGATTCATGCACTGTTATTCCTCAAGTTATAATTAAAGTCAGTACGATGAGTCCAGAGCGTTATGTTATTACAACATGGGTATTCAAGACTAATTTGGAAAGCAATGTGTCACAGTTTTTTTAGTGTACACGTATTATAGTTACGTAATAGGAAATAAAGCGCGAAATGTTCATTCACGTATGGTTATTTTGTAGACGTGTGGAATAACATGAACAATAGAGAGAGGACAGTGATTAAGGTATCAGCGAACATTCATGTTAAGTTGCATCCAGAACACCTCGACCATTTTCCATTGAAAAGAGCTCGGATGTATGATGGTACATAAATAGAAGAAGTGCATAAAACATATAGAATACTATTAATTAATTGTAATCTTTGAACGTGTATTTTGTAATACCAAGTTAAAATGTATTGCCAGTGGTACATGTTGTAGTGAATATTCGTAAACGACTTTGAAGACTAAACGTTAACTTTTACGTGAAATAACACATACAGGTACACGTGCAGCCCTACTATAATATAACATAATAAGTCAAATCTTCGTATAAAGCAGCGTCTACTTGGCAATATCGGTTTTATCAAAAATGCTTTTAAATGTTTGAAACAATGTAAATGAGAGCATATCTTATATTTATGTTTTTCACGTGAATATTGTCGTAGCAAAAAATCTATTCACGCCATGAAATCACTGGTTTGGCAAAACTTATTTTTTTTTCAGAGAAAAAATGTTGTTTCTTCCAAATTGTGCAAGTCTGAAGTTAGTACTCGTATACGCTAGCTAGTTTGTTCACGCAAATGTCTGTGTTATTGAATGTTTAATCATTTAAGGCCCCATAACACAACTGAATTTTTTTTTTCATCGATCGATACGAACAATCCTTGTTGTTACGCGATCCATTTTAAACAAATGAGCTGAATGCGCTAGATGGTAAGATATTTTATACTTTCGTTGATAAGGCTGTCGCTACCTGTAGGAAGCCACTTACTTGAAGTTGATATATTTTTCGCCTAAACAATGTAACCAAGTATGGAAAGTATTGAATTGCAAATGTCAAGATAGCTGAGCAATTCAAGAAACATACGTCAAATGTGAGTATAATAATACGCTTATTAAACAAAAACGGGATATAATACCCTAAGATATTAAACAGATATCACGTTTAACAGCTGTCAAAGTGAATTCGGTCATATATTGACAAATCAACGGCAGTAAGTCAGGAGTTAATGATACGATATGGCTATTTGTTTACTTCAATCTAGACATTTCTTTCATAAACATTGAAACCTCAATTCGTAAAGCTTAGATAAGGAATGTCTAAAGGTAGGAAGTGGAAATGAGCGTGCGACACCACGTATGACGCGGAATGACAGAAAAAGATATTTCTCATAAGAATCTGAAATATACGAAATGTGAAGTGTAATAACTTAAAGTTTATATATAAAAATGCATATCTCCTAATCATATGGTAACAAATTACGTTAAATATTAAAACCTGTCTCATACGACGGCGTTCTTTTAATTAAAGACCAAACCATACAGACTTAATGCAGAGTGCACGCATATTTCTAAGCTTTACTTAATTGGTGAGAGAGGCATTTTGCGATAAAAACAAAGTTTTAAACAATGGTTTTGAAAGACTGTGCCTTTTCTTTCTTGAAATGGATTAATTCTTTATTACTTCCCTCAAGTAAAATGGGAACTGGACATGAAGTTCAGAAGTGTTAGGAAATTACCGCATGGAAAATCACGACAGAATATTTCTCCATAAGAAAAACAAATTTTATGTAATAAAATGTAATCATAATAGAGAAAGATGTTAGAAAGCTGATTTTCTGTTGTTGTTTTTTTCTATTTCGCATCTGCGCAAGAAAACGAACATTTGAAAGATCGAACATGTTGCGGAGATATTATCATTAGATAAACACATATTTCTTAGTTTTAGAGTTTGTTTCGTTATATATGGTTATTCAGTCATCCCTCGCTGTCAGAGACTAGTTTGATTTCTTTAGGACAGGTCGTTTTCAAGATAAAGAGTAGAGACACGCTCAGTTCTTAACAAGCTTTGAGGCATGGTTGGGAATTAAAATATCAGTAAATCTGTAAATGGATGTGTGAATTTTACGGGACGTTCGTCTTACATATAACAACAACAAACAAGTCAAATAGATGTTTGAACGATGATAGAACATCGTATTTATGCGTAAGCAGTTGTTTTCATTTGTTTTGTATGAATGCAAATGTTTGAGCATTAAGCTTCAAAGTTCTCAAGTAAATGTAAGAAAGTAATTGTTTTCAATCGGGCCCTTGAAATCATGTTGAACATTAAATACATTAAAGCGGTCATCCCTAAAATCGATCAAATAAAAAATTGCTCTGACCTCAACCAAACTAAATCTTTTAGATTTGCACACCAGAATGAGCACTGTACAAACCACAGTGAACGAAACAGAGAAATCGGGCAGCTTTATCAGAGAAAAGTGACGCACAAAAAGCGGACTCTTCTACAATTCAGCAATAGGAAACTTCGAAACCATATTATATTGTACCAGTCAGTATGTCCTCGCCCACAGACACCTCCGCTTCCGCGAGCGATAAACGCGAACGTTTTGTGTTTATTTCACTCTTGTAATTATACATTATGCCACGATACAATGTGGAAAATCTCACAAGATAGCTATTAGGCAGTCTTGTGTTTGTAAAAAGTGTCTCCGAAAATTCTCTATAAACGTCTCTTTTGTGTCATAAAATCGCCGTTCAGGGCATTATTTCAGATATTTCCCCCCTAAATTGTTCAGCTTGAAATATTGATGGCTAACGAAGAAGATACTAATCTGCAATGTATTGTAACAATTATTCGAAAATTGTCCTTAAAACTGGAAAGGTTAAATTGTATAATGGCTGCCATTAGTGCAATATCCCAGATGTGTAGACTCCGGTGGTCGGAAAATGTATGTTTGGGACATGCTCAGTAGCCATCTATCTAATTAAAAACATTGTGTACTGTGTGCACAAGGATCGATCCAATCAACAATAACAAAACAAGACGTACAGACGGACACACAATATATCAACTATATAAAAAAACTACAATTCCTCGAATTGAATATGTCGGCTACTTGTGACGTCCACTTTTTAAACCGGAAAATTTTATCTTGAAGTTGATATATTTTACGCCTAAACAATGTAACCAAGTATGGAAAATATTGAATTGCAAATGTCTAGATAGCTGAGCAATTCAAGAAACATACGTCAAAAGTGAGTATAATAATACGTTTAATAAACAAAAACAGGATATAATACCCTAAGATATTAAACAGATTATCACGTTTAACAGCATTCAAAGTGAATTCGGTCATATATTGACAAATCAACGGCAGTAAGTCAGGAGTTAATGATACGATATGGCTATTTGTTTACTTCAATCTAGACATTTCGTTCATAAACATTGAAACCAAGTTTCGTAAAGCTTAGTTAAGGGATGTCGTAGGTATAGAGCGGAAATGAGCGTGCGACACCGCGTATGACGCGGAATGACAGAAAAAGATATTTCTCATAAGAATCTGAAAAATACAAAATGTGAAGTATGATAACTATAAATTTATAATATAAAAATGCATATCGCCTAATTATATGGAAACAAACTACGTTTAATATTAAAACCTGTCTCGTAGGACGGCGTTCTTTTAATTAAAGACAAACCATACAGACTTGATGCAAGAGTGCACGCACATTCCTAAGCTTTACTAAATTGGAGAGAGGCATATTGCGATAAAAACAAAAGCATTTAAACAATGTTCTTGAAAGACTGTGCCTTTTCTTTCTTGAAATGAATTAATACTTTATTACTTCCCTCAAGTAAAATGGGAACTGTACATGAAGTTCAGAAGTGATAGGTAATTACCGCATGCCAAATCACGACAGAATATTTCTCCTTAAGAAAAACAAATTTTATGTAATAAAAATGTAATCATAATAGAGAAAGATGTTAAAAGCTGATTTTCTGGGCTTTTTTATTTCGCATCTGCGCTAGAAAACAATATTTTCTTCACAAAGGTATTGTTCAATGCAACATCAATAAGAATACATCGGCTATTATTTATGAAGCAGAAGTCACATTAACTTATCAGATTGAGGTTATTCACAACCGTTTCAAGATTGAGAACCATATTCAAGAACTGAGATCCCGTTGCAATACTTAATGCTAGCCGCTGGCTAGAATCGAACCTTCCTTCCAGTGGCCTACATATTTCAGAAACATTCGTTTACCGGTCCGTCATGTTTGTTTCGTAAATTGTTGAATAGCTTTCATTTTACAATGTAAACAATTCAATGCATGTTTTCTGTATGAAATGTAAAACGTGATAAGCGTTTTACTTTTTTTTCTGAAGAGCAATTTCAAAGTGATCAAATATGCTCACCTAATTCAACACAAATCAACTCATCTTTATATCTACCACATATGGCGATATTTATATCATGTAACGAGAACAGATACTCTTTAAAGGTGACAACACTGTACAAGAAATTACATTTACAGTCAAACGCAGTGAAAACAATGAAAAGCATTTTAAAATGATTGTGTTTCATTCTAAGAGTTATGTAGTTTATCTAACATTGAAACGTATAACATCTTGTCGCGGTAAAGCTTTACGTCTAGCTTAACGTCCTTTGACAAGTTCAAGCGAAAGGCTTGACCTCCATTGAGAAGTACACGGAAAAGGTTGATGTTTATTGAGAAAAACATGGAAATGCTTGACGTTCATTGGAAAGTTCATGGAAAAGCTTGACATTCATGAGAAGTTCATGGAAAAGCTAAACGTCCAATGAGAAGTACATTGAAAAGCTTTACGTTCATTGAGAGTACACGAAAAGATGGCTTCGGTGTTCACGGAAAAGCTTCACGTTCATTGAGAAGTACATGAAAAGATTGACGTTCATTGAGAAGTACAAGGAAAAGCTTGACGGTTATTGAGAAGTTCATGGAAAAGCTTGAGGTCCAATGAGAAGTACATGGAAAAGCTTGACGTCCTATGAGAAGAACATGGAAACGCTTGACATTCATTGAGGAGTACATTGAAATGTTTCACGTCCATTAAGAAGTTCTTAGGAAAGCCCAACGATAATTGAGCAGTTCATGGGCAGGTTTTACGTCCGTTTAGAAGTTGTTTGGAACGCTTGCTATCCAATGAGAAGTTTTTGGAAGTATTTAAGAGGCTGCGAAACGTTCTTGTACGAGTACATGTCGGCTACCTTTTGTTCCTTATGTCATTAATGTATGGTTATAATGCAGACATTAAGAGTAACATGTAGGATTGCGAGTGGACAGTGATTAAGGCAAGTATCAGTGAATGTACCACTACATGTTTCATCCGGAACACCTTTGTCATATTCCATCGAAAACAACCAGGATGTATTCTAGTCCTAAGTGCAAGCAGTTTGTAAAAAAGTATAATTATACTTATAAAAAAGTATTTTAACTATGTATTTTTACCTACTAAGTTTGAATTTACTGCCAGGGAAGTGTACTATTGCATAAGTAATTAACATTCCCAAGAGTCATTTGGTTTTAATTCTGGAATGAACTACGTGATCGTCTTTCAACGTAGTAAAATGTAATGATTTTTGACAATGTATACCATCCATATACATCCAGGGTTGTTTTCGATGGAAAATGGCCGAGTTGTTCCGAGTGGTACATGTTGTAGTGAAATTTCGCAAAAGGCTTTGAAGACTAAACGGCAAATTTTACGTGTGCATGGAACTACACAGTCATACAGGCACACGTGCACTTCGTGTTTCGGAACCCCACATTTCTCTAACATGTTTGATAGTATCAAATTTCCGTATAAAGCAATGGCAATATCGGTTTGATTAAAAATGCATTTAAATTTTTGAAACAACGTTAATGACAGCATATTTGTTTTTATGTTTTTCACATGTAGATTGTAGTAGCGAACATACTTGGTATAGTCTCTCCATATAAATCTTCGTCCTTCATTCTCACTTTAGATACTAAATAGATCAACCGCTTAAATCTACGATTAAAACCAAACAAATATAGCAAATATACCATTATTCCAATTGCTTTCTTCAGTTTATCAAAAAACACTGCTTAGCAAATTAAAGTGACGCACTCCATATCTGTTTAAAACACAAGACAATTTTATTCAAATAATGCAGTCCTAATGTGTGTTATGGAGAAAAAATCGAACCTACAGCTGATGATTTTTATTTGCAATAACAAAGAGCATGTTATATCTAGCAGGTCATCAGATGAGCTTTTATCGTTCATACAATCGAAATTTCTGAACGGGGTTCCAGATTTATTAGATTCACGCCATGAAACCACTGGTTTCATCAAACCTTGTTTTTTGTTCAGAGAAAAACAATTGCTACTTCTAATGCGTTTAACTCCGAAGTTAGTAGTCGTTTTTGCTATATATTTTCAAGTTAATGTGTGTGAAATTCTTATTTCCTAAATCATTTCAATGCCCAATAATATACTTATAAAAACAAACTTTTCCAACAATCGATACGAACAAAATTTGTTGTTAAGCGATACATTTTAAACAAATGAGCTGGGTTGAATAGATACACCAGTTTTATTCAAAATGCAAATGCAAACTTAAATTCGGTTTCTGAAAATCGCTAAGTATTAATTACAATTTCTAGATGGAACAATATATTATACTTTCGTTGATAAGGCTATCGCAACCCGTAGGAAGCCATTCACACAACATTAAAGCTGATGACGTAGCTGTCTATTTCCTATTTTTTATTCGTGGTGAAAATGATCTCCGATAGTAATCGTTCTGTTTATGCATCTATGTTTCAAATAATAACAGTTATTGTATACTCAAAAGCACTTTAAAAGTAAACAGGGTATGAATATATGACCAATTTGAAAATGTGAAATGTCGGACCTGGTGCTGATACTCATTAGATAAACAAAACCTTTTGTTCTTAGTTTTGCGTTTGTTTCATTATATATGGGTATCAGTCTTCCCACGCTGTCAGAGACCAGTCTGATTTTCTTGTAAAGAGTAAAGAAACACTTGGTTGTTAACAAATTTTGAAGCATGAGTTGGGTATATAAATACCAGTTAATCTGTAGATAGTTGTGTGAATTTTCCCTGACGTTCGTCTGACATGTAACAACGACAATTAGTTCAAATATATATTTGAACGATGGAATAACATCGTATTTTTGTCCAAGCCGTTGTTTTTGTCTGTTATTGTTTTGTATGAGAGCAAATGTTTATACATTTAGCTTCAACGTTCTCAAGTAAAAGTAAGAAAGAAATTATTCTCAACTGGCCTGTTGAAATCATGTAGGACAATAAATTCATTAAAGCGGTCATCTTGAAAGACTGTGCCTTCTCTTTCTTGAAATCGATTAATAGTTTATTACTTCCCTCAAGTAATAACCGCATACCGGACATGAAGTTAGAAGTGTTAGGTAATTACCGCATGGAAATTCAAGACAGAATAAGCCTCCTTAAGAAAGACAATCTTAATGTAATAAAAATGTAATCATAATAGAGAAAGGCATTAGAAAGCTTATGGTTCGGCCTTTTTTCTTTTTCGATTACGCGCTTAAAGATCGATATTTCTTCACAAAGATAGTTCAAAGATGACGTCAATAATAATACATCGGCTTTTATAAGAAACAGAAGTCACATTTACTAATCAGATTGAGGTTATTCACAACCGATTCAAGATGGCGAAACATATTCAGGAACTGAGATCCTGTTGCGATACCTTAATGCTCGCCGCTGGCTAGAATCGATCACTACGAATTTCAGAAACATTCGTTTACCGGTCCGTTATGTTTGTTTTGTAAATTGTATAATAAGTTTCATGTAATTATGTTAACAATTCAATGTATGTTTTCTGTATGAAATGCTAAACGTGATTAGCGTATAAGTATCTTCCATGGCCGAGAGTGTAAGATAGGTCATTCCGACCCGAGCGTAGGGTGTTTTGCGGAAACGAGGTTTACCGAGTTTCCGCAATACACCCTGCGCGAGGGTCGGGATGAACCTATCTTACACGAGCGGCTATGGTAGATGCTTTTTCTCCCACCTATTTAAGCAAAACTAAGTAAAAATATATTTTTGCTGGAATTCTTTTGTGCTTAGTGAATATGCGATAATTCGTGGTTGTCATGGATATGCGCGCAGTGATTTCGATTATGCGAATAGTCAACTTGACTTCAAAAGTTCTAAGAAGAGTGAAACATTATTTCTTGAAAGGTGCGTGAAGACTGTTTTATGGTGACATTTGAAGCGAGAAATAATTATTTGGCGTTCTAAGTATTGCCACAAGACAAGGTTTCTATGATGCTACAGACGACAGTCTTTAACAAGGGAGGTAATTACAATGTGACGACCATAAAAAGGAGTTCCATACGGGCATTTTATCTTCGCCCGTGGGCAAATAAGAATTTCTAGCATGGTTAAATTATTGGATCTACTTATCTGAGGTGGGAGAATTTTACATCTTTTTTTCTGAAGAGCAGTTTCAAAGTTATCAATTATGCTAACCTAATTCAACTCAACCCAATTCATCATTATTTCTACCACATATGGTGATATTCACAGTATGTACGAATACAGATACTTCTTAAGTATGACCACACTGTACAAAAATATATATATTCAGTTAAAGTCAGTGGCAATGAATATTATTTCAAAATGATTGTGTTTCAATCTATGTAGTCTATCTAACATTAAAACGTATAATATCTTCTCGAGGCTGGTATTCGCTACACATAATTGTCTGGCACTGTCGGCTTCTACGCCAAGAAGTGCAAAATGAATGCTGTTCCGACCATTGACAAGGTTATGAAAAGGCTTCACGTCCATTGATAAGTTCATGGGAAAACTTGAGGTCTAGCTTGACGTTCATTGAAAAGTTATGGAAAAGTTTTGTTTTGAAGTTCATGGAAAAGCCTGACTTCCATTGAAAATTACATGGAAAAGCCTGACGTTCATTGACATGTTGATGGCAAAGCTTGACGTTCATTTAGAAGTACATGGAAAAGCTGGACTTTCATTTGGAATTACACAGAAAAGCTTGACGTTCATTGAGAAGTACATGACAAAAGTTTGACGTTCATTTAGAAGTACATGGAAAATGCTAGACGTTCAATGAGAATTCCATGGAAAAGCTTGACGTTCATTGAGAAGTACATAGAAAAGCTTAACGTTCATTAAGAAGTACATGGAAAATGCTAGACGTCCAATGAGAAGTTCATGGACAAGCTTGACGTTCACTGAGAAGTTCATGGAAAAGCTTGACGTTCATTGAGAAGTACACGGAAAAGCTTATCGTTCAATGACAAGTCAATGAAAAAGCTTGATGTTCATTGAGAAGTTCATGGAAAATTTATCTGTTCATTGAGAATTACATGGAAACGCTTGACGTCCATTGAGAAATTCATGGAAAAGCTTGACGTCCAATGAGAAGTAAATGAAAAAGCTTGATCTCCAATGAGAAGTACATGGAAAAGTTTGACGTCCATGAAGAAGTTCTTTTGGAAGCCCAACGTCAATTGAGAAGTTCATGAGAAAGTTTGACGTCAATTAAGAAGTTCTTTGGGAAAATCAACTTCCATTGAAAAGTTTGACGTCTATTCAGAAGTTCTTTGGAAAGCTTGCGTCCAATTAGTTCATGGAAGTATTTAAGAGATTGCGAAACGTTCTTGTCCGTGTACATGTGGGCTACCTTTTTTGCCGTATGTCATTATTGTATGGTTATAATGCAGACATTAAGAGTAGCATGTAGGATTGCTGGTGGACAGTGATTAAGGCGAGTATCAGTGAATATACAAGTTCAAACTGCATCCGAAACACCTCTGCCATATTCCATCAGAAACAGCCACGGATGTATTCCGGTTCATAATTGCAAGCAGTTCGTAAACAAATATATAATAGTACTTATTAATTAAAGTCTTTTAGCACAAGGATCAATGCGAAAATTGTACTCAACACTAGCACCACAAGAACGTACAGATCGACAAACATAATACACACCATACAACAAACTAACATTCATCGAATAATATATCGGCTGACGGGAACGTCCTCCTTTTTTAAGCGGAAATATATAAACAATTATTAATTATTGATGTAACTTAACAATTAAGTTTTCTTGGGATATTTTACGCTTAAATAATATAACCGAGTTTTGAAAAGATCGAATTACATATGCCAAGATATCTGAGTAATTGAAGAACCATAAGAAAAGGTGAGTATAATAATATGTGTGTTGTTGAACAAGTTCGAGCTATTATGGCGTTAAATATTAAACGGATCTTCAAGTTTGACAGCAGTCAAAGTGAATTTCGTCATATTTTGACAATTCAAGGGCAACATTACGCCCATAAACATTGCAACCAAGTTTCGTAAAGGTTGGATAAGGAATGTCCGAGGTAGGGAGTGCATGTGAGCGTGCGACCCCACGTATGACGCGGAATGACGCGGACGACACCCTAGACGCCATGGTCTCTGAATGTCTGTCATGCTTCGCAGGCGACATAAACGAACACTGCCACAGTGACAGTACTTTCTCGGCGTTTTATAAGTTCCTTCAATTATAAAATGTCAACCGTCTACAATTGCAGATATAAAAGCTATTAAGAATCTGAAAATATACGAAAATTGACATATAATTAAAATATTGTATAGAATTAAAAATGCATATTTCCTAATAGTGCTGCAAATCAGATCACATTACATGCATATTTAAAGGGGTAACTGGTCTATTCTGCGAAAATATTTGCAATGGTATATCGTTTCTGAAATACTTAATCGTTTGGCTCAAGTCCGATGCGAAGCTGAGATATCAAAGATTGAGTCCAATATGGCCACCAAATCAAAAACATTTCGTGAGTATTCGTATTTGCCTATTTCCATTACTACATTTGAGTTTTCAATGACATATATCTACTGATATGTCAGTAGGTATATAAACAATACAATATAAGTGTATTTTATTACTATCTTTGTCGTTTTTGTCTATTTATTTAGCTAACATATGCTAAATTATGCGCGAAATAGGGGTTGGTGTTAGCATTTTTATATGTAGACTGAAACAAACATCTGTATTTTTCTGTTAAAATGACACTACAGAATATGGGCATGCGTGTATTATATTTCTGAACAAATGTTATATAAATGCGTATGAAATGACAGCGAAAGTCCGACTTAATATATCTTATGGCCGTATATGAGTGAAACTTGCGTTTTTAAGTAATTTAGTACTAACTGCAGAACGTTCTGTTATAAGTAACGTGTCATAGTCAATGAATGCGTTATAGTTATATGACACTGGAAACAAGTGGCATGTGATAAATGATAGTATTCTTTTTATTCATCGTCAGAGCTTACGGCGTCCTCGATGGATTCAAGTGTATAAATGTTCATGCACATCATGTCGTCTGTGTTAGTGTTTCCTGTGAAAGAACATGCCACTGTGCATGGTTGTCTGTTTGCAAAGCAAACACATGTTTCGCTACATATTTCAAATCCGCAAACGAGGTCGTTCAAGAGTTCCGATGCAGCACCTGGCTGACTCATCATTTTGTGTGTCAACCAATCTTCGTCTATTTCATATCCAAAGTCAGTAAATGGAGGAAGATTGTGTTGTGCTGTAGTGGCGTGTTTCCATATCCACAACTGGATCACACATCTCTGCAGATGAAGATTGGGGCTGTCTGCGGTTGGGAGAAAGTTCCTTGGACGAACAGAGGACTTGGCTTTGAAGCATCGTAACTGGTGAAGAGTTTGCACGTCGCTTCCCCCGTACAAATTGATTACAAACGTGGTGCATTCAATACTTTGAAGGCCGGAAAGCAGTAATTATTCCCCCAAGTTGAAGAGAGGTTGATAGATCCCTTTCCCTTTCCGAAAAGATCCGCTGGTAGTATCACATTCTGTGATGAAGTACACTGGCAGCAGGATAATTAATTATTCTTCAGTAGTTTGTCAATCAACTGGTGCACTGGAATAAATCGTCTACCATCCGTGTGTAGAGTAACACTTCCAGTTGACATATACAGATGAGTAGCGCCTATATATCGATACTGATGCAGCAATAATATCTGTGCCTGAACAGTGGATTGCAATACAAGTTGACCCCCTTTCCGCCTCATACTTGGCATGAAGTATCATTACAGTATCTGCATCCTATTGGTTAGTATCGAGTATGGGTTGATTGCAACACCCAATTGTGGTGACAATAACGCATGGTGTGCTTTTACCACTATTGATCAAGAGGACTGTTAAACTGGATCATCTCTCCTTATTCTTCCCGTTACCCAAAAACATTTTCCAGTCCTTCGGTACTTTAAGTTCACCTCGAACATCAACATTTTTTCATTAACTTTGGCTACAATCACCTCTGTATTTTAGTTTTCCGTTTTCAAGCCATTTGTGCTATATTTGTCGAAAAATATATTGATTTTCGTCACTTTGGGCGATATTTCACGGACTGTGCTAAGGGTATATTGTTGTAACTTAGCTGCCATGTCAGTGAATGTCTCCTGCTCACTGTGCATAGGTTATGTCTGTACAAAAGCCATACCTTCAAATATGACCTCTTCTGGGTTGTCTGTCATTTCTCGTGTGTTTGGCAATAGTTCTTCCAACTTGGTCATGAAGTCTGACTTCTTTGTTTTGATCATATTTCCCCAATCACTGAACATACTCAGTGGTACTGTTGTATTTTCAAAGAAAAATACACGTTCAGACGGCACCTTCTTGTACGCATTAATTGCCAATAATCGTTCAAACATTGATGCCCCATTAATGATTTCTGCCTTTTGTTTTTTCGTTTTTTTCTGCTCCATATCTGACATGGTTTTTACTCAGGTGGATCTGAGCCATCACCTTTTACTATTAGTCTTTCAGACACAATTGTTAACATCTGATGTCCTCTTTCTAAACATGTTCTCATCGATTGCAGCATCTTCCTCTGTAGCATGAACACCTGTCGCAAAATTAACAAGCTTCTCTGGCGCACAAGCTTTTGACAACAAATTTGACTCTGTCCTAACTCATGCATAACCTCTTTGGCCCGAAGAAGTGTTGTGTGCACAGTGCTGTAATCTGTTGGTTTGGCCATGATGACTGGGTTGTAGGCGATAGTCGAGACGGTTTATTGTCTTGCCCCATTGAATTTGCGAAAAAAAACGCTCCAGTTTGGAACTTTTTTATCTTCAGCTAAGTCATCACAAATGACGGAGCTCCGTCCCAATGAGTATAGCAACTCATCCAGTCTCACACGTTTTACAGCATTGGGCTCTACTGGATTTATTTCGTCTAGTGTGACAGAGCTGTCGAAAACGGGAGTTGGTCTTTGACTCGGTTTCTTGTAAGCCGTGATGGTGTATAAACTACCACCTGGTAGGCATTTTTTGTCAAATGTCCTGCTGGATGGTTCTCCTAATAGTTGACTTATTCTGTTTTCAAAGGTCATGGGTTGTGTGACAAAACCAACACATACCTAGTTTTTCACCCTTACTACTAACCTATATATCTGCCTAAACTCGTATTATTTGAATTCATATTATACATTTTAAAATCGTTTAGTTCTGTTTAAGTTCTGTTTCATACTCAAGTTACACTCCCAACTGAACTCAAGCTGTCTCTGAAAGACATTTAGTGAAGCAAAACATATAGAATCATACTTTATCAATTCTATGAAATGATACATACCATAGCAATTACTTTTCTCCAATAATATCAATAGCATCAAATGTGAACACTACTGACTTACAAACTTACAGTATATTTTCCCATGGCTTAATTATATCAAGGGGGGTGGTAACTGCTGTGATGTTTTGTAATCACCAGCAAATAGATTTACTGATAATCTCGCAGTTAAAGGTAAATGTAACATGCGCCTTCTGTAAAAAGTAATAATTTAAAGACACAACACAGTTTTGTGAATTATATTCAATCTTTTTTTGAAATGTAATATATAATGATGGATCTGACCACTCATAAAATTATGCAAACCTACCCACAGTGTTCTTCTAAATGTAGTCGCCGCCTTGACCAACAAATTATGAATCATTTAAAATTGTATTTAACTGTTATAATATGTGTCTAGTATAACTATGAAGTGTAGAAAACTTAAAAACTGGTTAAAAGTAGTTGATCTATAGTAGAAAAAGTGCAGTATGGGGTACCGCTGAAACTCGTTTGAATTACCCCACCCACATCATATACCTTACTGCAACAGGACTACTCACTAATTCTAATTAAAATGCCATATACATAAATGTCCATAATATGTACCTCCATTTTAACTGAAAAATACACATATCTGTTTACCTTCTTTCAGTCTGCACATAAAAATACTAAATACTAACCCCTATTTTGCACATAAATTAGCATATTTTAGCTTAATAAATAAACAAAAACGACATACATAGTAATAAAAACCACGTATATCGCATTGGTTATATACCTTTTAACAGATCAGTTGAAAATTGTCATTGAAAACTCAAACGTAGGAATGGAAATAGGCAAATATGAATACTCACTAAATGTTTGTGTTTTGGCGGCCATCTTGGACGCCATGTTGGATTTCTCAGCTTCGCATCGGCATTGAACAAAATTTGCAAACAGTTTGGTATATGAAACTTGCTGTTGGAAGACATAGACCAGTTAGGTGTTCTTTACCACTCTAAATTTGTAGTAATATAATAACAAGATAAACAAAATACAATACGCAAGAAACAACAAACTGTCTCTTTCGATGCCATTCTTTTCATTAAAGACCAAATCATTAAATACTTGATTGATGTAAGAGAACACGCACATTCCGAAGCTTTACTTAATTGGAAGAGAGGCATATCGCTAAATCCAATTAAACAAAGGCATTTAAACAATATTTTTGAAAGGCTGTGGTTTTTCTTCTTGAAATAGATTAATATGTTATTACTTCCATGACATGAAGTTCAGAAGTGTTAGGTAATTAACGCATGGAAATTCAAGAAAGATTATGCCTCCTGAAGAAAAAACAAACCTTCATGTAATAGCAATGTAATCATAACAGAAAAAAGATGTTAGAAAGTTTGTTTTTTCTTTTAGCCTTTGAGCTTAAACAATCGATATTTCCTTTACAAAGGCATTGTTTTATAATGACGTCAATTAGAATATATATTTAAGAAGCAGAAGTCACATTAACTTATCAGATTGATTCTATTCACAACCGTTTCCAGATGGTGAACCATATTAAACAGCTGAGATCCCGTTGCGATACCTTAATGCTAGCCGCTTGCTAAAATCGATCCCTTCCTTTCAGAACTCTACACTTTTTTGAAATTCGATTATCGGTCCGTCATGTTTTTTTCCAAAATTGTAGAATAATGTTCATGTTATAATGCGAACAAATGTAATGTATTTTTCTGAATGAAATGTAAATTGTGATTATCGTTTTACTTTTTATGAAGAACAGTTTCAAAATAGTCCAATATGCTCACCAAATACATCTCAACACATCAAGGGTGACACTACTGTACAAGAAATTACAATTAAAACAATGAATGCCATTTGAAATGACTGTATTACATTCTGAATAAAGCTTAGCATTTTATAGTATATATTATGTTCAAACTTATTACATCACCTCGAGAATGGTTTCCGCATAGCATGCTTGTCTGGCACTTTCGGCATCTGCGCTAAGAAGTGCGTAAAAAAACATGCTTCTCCGACCATTGACAAGGCCATGGAAAAGCTTCACATCCATTGACAAGTTCATTGGAAAGCTTGACGTCCAGCTTGATGTCCATTACGAAGAGCATGGAAAATTCCATTAAAAAGTTAATGGGAAAGCTTCACGTCCATTGAAAAGTTCATTGGAAATATTGATGTCCAGCTTGACGTCCATTGAGAAGTTCATGGAAAAGCTTCGTGTCCATTAAAAAGCTTATGGGAAAGCTTCACATCCATAAAAAAAAGTTCATAGAAAAGCTTCCCGTCCATAACAAAGTTTATGGAAAAGCTTCACGTCCATAAAAAAGTTCATGGAAAAGCTTCACGTCCATAAAAAACGTTTATGGAAAAGCTTCACGGCCATTAAAAAATTAATGGGAAAGCTTCACGTCCATTGACAAGATCATGGACAATCTTGACGTCCAGCTTGACGTCCATTGAGAAGTTCATGGGAAAGTTTGACGTCTATTGAGAAGTTCGTGGGAAAGTCTGACGTCTTTTCCAAAGGCGCCAACAGTAGAACACCACCTATTGCACTGCTTGCTTCATTCATATACACTGTGTATTTCATTAGTGTTAAAGGCACTATCACATTAGTAACATCTCTGCAGACAATGTGTTGGTAATTTACACACAAGTGTTGCAATGAACTCTTGATTATGTTATAAAATACATAAACTATTTTAAAGCAAAACCGACTAAGCATTTTTATAACAATTTCATTGAAGTACATCACAATATTTCTAAACTACAGTAACTTTATATTGTAACTTCTTACTGTATCCATATAATTCGTCTTCGACAGATTGTATTGATATATCATCTCTGAGACATTACGTTGATGAACCATTTATGCACCATCGCATTAATTTGCTTTCTAAAGTCGAATATCTGTTTAAATTGTGGTGTTATATTCAGTGAAGAAGAGATTTATATGACATAACAATGGGTTGGTATACTGTTAAAGACAACCAAAAATTAACGCAATGTCCGTCTTATTTTAAAATAATTATTCCTGATGTGTTTGTGTAGAATGTCCGACAGGTGAGTTTTAATTGCAATCATGAAGAGGAAGATATATAACAGGTCGAATTTCACGTTCATCAGACGGTTTTAATCGCGTTATGATACGGGAATTTCTCAACGGGCTTTCCGTTTATTGGATTTTTATTTCATGGAACAACTAATTTCATCAAAAGATATTTTCCTATTGAGAGGAAAACATTCGTTATCTCTGATACGTGCAAGCCTCATAATGTTCCTTCTATTTTGTGTTATGTAAATAGTTCTATTACATAACTGCCTGTTAGCTCGTATTTGTAATCATTTCACACACATAATATTACCGCAATAAAGCAACAGGTATTTGGTTCTGTATTATGTAAAATGCTTTCTCAATCAATAACCCTTCTTTCCTCCGGCAGGATACATTTCAAACAATCATCATGATTAGACGTGTTCAGCTTTATTTCAAAATATAAACACTATTTACACACCACGTGGTTTTGACGACATATGTACACATACATTAACTGTTATTTTAAAATTATTCAACAAGAGTGCTTTTAACCTATTAGTTATATTGAAAATAAAACAAAACTACTATTCGACATATAAACCCGTATATTTCAATTATATTTTCCTCAATATTTTTACCAACAGAGCTCCAGTGTCTATAAGGCGCGAAATTAACCTTTCATGTACAGTACTCTAAAGTCTACAGTATCCGCCCTGAAGGATTTTCTGAATAGACTGAATACAAATATATCGATGCAATGTCAATTCAGAGAGTCATAAAGTTTCTGATAACTAACTGGCGTGATTTCAGTCATAATTAATGAACACCACAATGTGAGACTTCTTGGCAGTATCGTCCACAATTAGACATGGATGGTCATTAAATAAATAACATGCACATTCAATAAAATGCGCAACAGATTGCATACATACAAATTACCAATGAAAATCACAATAATGCAGTCATCAAAGCATATGTATGGAACAAAGTAATATGCCAACTTCCCTTGGTATTCACTATAAACAATAGCGCTTTAAGGCATACAATGTGTATATATTCGAGGGTTGTCTCGAATCTCCGTGACAAGCTAAGTATATTTTTAAGCATTTATATAATGAATCTTGTCCGAAAATTTCCGACAGATAACGTTACGAGTATCACAAACATCACATCTAATGCCATGCAGCTCATGGTCGACGTCTATTTTTCCGTCAAAACGTAAGCGTTGGGGCAGTCAAGCGCCTTTCTCAAACTTTTCCCCGCGATGGTCCAGTTATCTTTGTTCAAAGACTTCATTTCAGGCAAAAACAGATAGCGTTCATACCGTCTGTACAATATCCTCTGTTTTGGACTTCGGACGCCCCGTTTTCTGTTGTTTTTTCATCCCTGACTGCTTCATACTGGAAGACCACCCATGCCATTTGTAAATTGAACTTCTTAACATTCACAATCGCGGTACAAAATTAAATTACTGATCACTGCGCCGCGCGGGTTTATAACGTCGTTATTTTTTTTGTTATTTTACGCAAAACAACAACTGCAATCTCAAATAAGAAACTGTTTATGACGTTAAAGTAGTTGTAAATGACGTTCACGTGTTAGTATTTACACATCAAATTCGAGTCCTTAAATGAACAGACTTTCGGCAATTGCGAATATTTTCCGATGACCGCACCATCTTTACCTTTACATATTTATGCTTCTAAACGTTCTCTTAAATATTGGTTAATTTATTTTAAACTTCCTATGTGATGATAAATATATAACGTTGTGTTACAATATGTTAAATTTGTATGATAGTCTAGGTCATGAAAATTGGGCTAATGTATTGCCTATGACTTTGTTTAGGAATGGTTTTAGATATATTAGGGAGTCACAGCATGTAGTAAATGAAAAAGGTTTTCTTACGGAATATGTTACTAGATTAAAAGATCAACATCTACAATTATGGAGCCAAACTTGTTCTGAGAATATGAAACTTTTTAATAAATTTTACATATATATATACCGGAATTGATAGAGAGCATAGATTTTGTTCATACTGTAAAGATGTTGTTGAGGATGAATATTATTTTGTTACCAAATGACGAGTTTTTTCTATTAATAGCTAAAAAAAAACATAGAAGTTTTGCAAAAAATGGCTAGGTATTTGTATTATGCAGACAAAATTAGAAACAATTTATCATAGTTGATTAACATGTATGATGCCATAATAACAACTAATATTTTGTGAATTCTATGTTTGGTCAAATCCACGTTGTTTACTTCTATTTATGTATGCAAATCTGTTTATTGACCGGAGGCCTTCATACAATAAATATTTTAACTTGAACTTGATATTTTCGGATTGCGAAACATCGCATATTAATATAGATGTTAAGTATTTTTAATCAATTATTGAAAGAAATAATGAACTATTGGTGTAAATTTAAGTAATGAATTTCGGGATTGATGCCATTATCGGGGATATGAACGCAGTTGGGCTGGTAAAAGTACGTATGGATTTCTTCGGACTAACTGCGTTTATACTCCAATAATGACAATAGTTCCGCAATTTATTCCTTTTTTAGCGACAACCTTTGATATCCTGTTCAAAATTACGATTTAAAGCCATGTATATATACAACTTAAGTAGGAATACTTACGTGCGTCGGTTTACAGTATCTTGTATTATATTTGTTGATATTAATACTGCGACACACGCATTTTCATCTTCAAATCTTGCAAGCATGTAACACGATCATTATCGATACATGTAGTGAAAATCATAATGTTATTTCATCAAATTAAATAAGACTTCATAAAAGGAAGTCGCGGAAGTTTTGGAACAACCCTCGTATATATATATATATATATATATATATATATATATATATATATATATATATATATATATATATATATATATATATATATATATATATATATATATAATGTTACAAATAAATGTGTACAATACTCATTTTTAGAATGAAAATAAAAGCAGCGATGTAAATGACACTGGTATTTGGCACAAATTGTCAAATTTGGAACGGTGATGTCTTAATGCTCATGTTTACAATGTGAGGCCATTGCTTATACGAAATATGGAAACTTTCCTTATTATGTCTACATTCTGGAAAGGTAAATTTCAGCGAAAATGTGTTGATGATATCAGAGCTATAAATCCAATGAGATACTGATCAAAACTTTTCACAAGGCCGTCCAAAGGCGTTTTGTTGGTCACATGGCAAGGTAATATGTATTTATACTCGAACAAAGTATTTTTTCAACAACACATACATCTCTTCATGTATGTTTGTCAACGTGCAAACACAATGGTTGAGATTCTTTAATATAAAATTTAAACAGTTTTACAAACCAGCCCAAGCGCTCTGTCTAACGCCATATCTTGGTTGCCCCACTTAAACGCCAACTTCTATGTAGTTACAAAATCTGATCAACTTCAAATGATTTTCATAGTTTTTTGCCAAATAGTGTTAATCATTAAGAATCTTATAGCTATCTGTCACGAAACAATTACGCTATAACGAAGGATGTTCATACTTCAAATGTTTTTCATGGCTCATTTAAAGCTAACGATAACATTAACCAACTTGAAAGGTCCAACATCAAATTTGTGAGGTATAGGCTACGATCAATTTTCTTTCTTGTAAAATTGCTTTTCTTTTCCTCGTCGCAATTATACATGGCATACTATTAAAGGCTATCTTACCAAGCTATCTATCATAGCAATAGGTGAACGCCGGGTATGATCTCTAGAGAATCAAATTTAAAAATTTGTGAAAGCGTATTCCAGGTTTAGTTCCTAGTCTTCCATTGTAAAGCAAACGCACGAGTATGCTTATAGCAGGAGGCAAGAAGAACAGTATCAAATTTATTTTATTTTCATTGCAAAGTGAAATAAAAAGATAAAGTTCAATCTTTGCTGAATGAATATTTATCAAACGATATCTAGATCCACTTTCTTATCATGTTTCCTATCATCTGTTACCAATCAAGTGGCACAGTAGCCTCGAGGTAGAGTGCAATATGAAGCTGAAAACGACCGAGCATCGGCACGTTACAGTGGCAATTAAACTATTATATCGCTATTGGCTGCATAAAATCACTTTGTTAAGTCACACTTTTTAGAATACTATTTGTTATGCGTAATATTTAACATCTTGTCATATTTTGGTAGATTGTCTTGAAAGCATGACTATTAAAGTTTTTATCACATTACGGTAGAACTTGTACACCTACTATTTAAAATCTAATCACTTTTCGGTAAAACAAATGACAAGAATGTTACTTTCTTAAACACATTATTATAATATATAAATTTATAGATTTATAACGTAGACAAGTTGAACAACCAAACATAAATAGTCCTCAATTCATCGAATATTTAAGAGACTTACTTTCTGAATTGAAAGTTAATGTCAAAACATGGAATCTGGTCACCGTGCTACCACACAGTATGATTTGTTTTTTCAAACACAAATTTACTTGGAATTCGATGCAATCAGAACATTACGTGCAATCAACTTTCATAAATTGAAATCAAACACACATTTAACAAACTGCATCCCACACCCGTTTCTACTGTCTCTTTTGTAGATTTTGACACGGGACTTTAGGTTTTCGAAAAATGGCACACAGAACCAGCTCTTAGGACAGTTTGGGCTCGAGGGAGATTTTCTCTTAATGGAAAAAAGGAAACCAATCACTAACGTCTTTAAAATGTATGTGTTCCATTACTAGTTTTTATTAGTAATTATAGATTAATGGATACTTATATCCAGTGGTTCCAAACAAGAATCTTACATAGGATTTTAGCTACAAACTCATTTCTGTTTAAAATGAATATTGTGAATGACAGATTATGTACATTTTGCTTGTTAGAGGAGGAAACGTTGGTGCATTTATTTTGGAATTGTAATGTTGTTCAAATCTTATTAAACTGTGTAAAAAATGTTTTATCTACAGGAAATGAACCTTTCACATTGGACTGTCAGACCTTTATATTGGGATCCACCGGTGAAAATTCCGATTAATACAATATACTTTATTACGAAATCAAGAAATACATTTATCTTTGGAAAAGGAAACAAATAAGCCCTTTTTTGTTGGACTTAAAGGTAGCTTAAGATTTGGTTGGAATATTTATAAAAACACATGCATTAAAGAAAATGAAAATATTAACTGGTCAGTTGTTAGAATGTTTACTAAGACTAAATGAAGTAAAACAGATATACTGTATACATTATAAATATAAATACTTTTTATAATAATATCTAAATGAAAAAAAACAACGAAAAACAAATTTAGTCCATCTGTCATCTGAACTTGACATTGGTTGCGGGATATTACTTTAAGTGTAAAGTAAAACCTTGTAAGAAAAGATTTACTAACAATTCCAACTTATTAATATCAACTGGAATACAGAAACTATCATCAAGAACAAAATTAGGAATGCATTTATTGTCCGAATACTCTAGGCCGGATTTTTGCTCAACCTCGAGTTTATCGATGGAAACAATAAATCATTTTTATTTATATCTAAAGAATGTTCCTGTTTTAATCGATGAAAACATACTTGTTAATCTAAGACGTTTTTCACAGATTATGGCTAGGTTATTCCAAAAGAAAAAAATACAAAATTTCTGTCCTTCGCTGAGACGATGTTGTAAACATGGCAAAATGTAGGCATATAGATGATTAATACAAAAGTATTCTTCAAACCCTTTGGAAAATGTAAGACCGTTAAGAATATTACTTAAATAAATACTTTTGTCATTTCTATGGTTCAATTTCAAGCAAACAAATAATGCTACCTCTGCGGTGGCAATTAACTTTCAGACAGTTTTAATAAGTTTTGAACACAACAAAAAGCTCATATTTCAACATTGATATTTTTAGTTAATATTTGTCCTGGATATTCGTAGACAGGTTATGAACTTAATAAAAAATATTAGAGACAGTAAGGCACATTCACGTGTTTGTACTGAAGAACACGCTTGATGTTTTTGTTTAATAGATAAGGGGTGATGTTCCCACGTAATAGTGTTGGAAATCGGACAGAAAAATTACTGTCGATAATCGGTTTATAAAACCGATCAATGATCGATTATTTAATCGATTTTATCATTATTTAATTATGTTTGGTAGATAGATAGATAGATTTATTTCGGCATAGGAAGCATATACATAGTTAACAACATAACATAGGATAAAATAATGAGCATTATTAAATACTATATCACATACGAGAAAACTATGACATACACACCAACACCAAGGATAACACAAAAAAGGGCAAGCCCTTATTTCCATTGTGGTCCTTTGTATTGGCGGCATGACACAGAGAGGCGGACCTAAATATAATCATGTGTAAAAGTACTATTGAGTCATAAAAATGTATATCACAGTCAAATCTTGATTTAGTGACACTGTTTGCAGCTAGGATTTAAAACACATTTCTAAAATTGTAAAAAGATATTAGCAAACAATTTAAAATCCTGAGCCGAAATAGGTAAAAACAATTTTAAATACTGTTCATAAGATGCCTTTTGATGGCAACCTTAAAACTTTGTAACCTGTTGATCTCCGTTAACTCTACAGGTAAATCATTCCATAGTTTAATTCCAGAGAAAGCAAAGGACTTAGAACCATGACTTTTGACTTTAGGTAGACAATACCCACCCTTTTGACTAAGTCTTGTACTATAATTATGTACGGAATCTTGCGAAATAAAGTGTTCACCCATGTAATCCGGAGACAGGCCATTTTTTATCTTAAAAACATGACACAACATTATCTGTTCAACTCTTCTGTGGACCGGTAACCAGCTAAGGGACTTAAAGTGGGATGGGTCAATATGGGCTCTGGAATCTAAGTCAAGTACAAATCTCATTATTTTATTTTGACAAGTTTGTAACTTATTTTTTAAAGACTGTGTCAAGCTATTATACCAAACAGAGCATGCGTAGTCATAGTGACACTGAATTAGAGACATAACCAGAAGTTTCTTGGTATGCTGAGTAAGAAACTCTTTCTTGCGGTAAAGAAATTTTAACCGAGAGTTGGCCTTCTTAAGAACAGACTCGGCCATGGAGCAAAATGACAGATTTTGGTCTATAGTAATCCCAAGATACTTGATAGATGAAGTTGATTCAATGGATGTACCAGAACAGGTTATATGCAGGTTAGATTGTGACCTAAGCTTTTGCTTGGACCCAAATAAAATTGACTCGGTTTTACCCAAGTGCAGTGACAACTTATTGTCCACTAACCATTGGCTGACCAAATCCATATCATCTGTCAGCGCCTTTTCAACAACAGATAAACTTTTACCAGATACCAGGATACCAGAATCATCAGCATATAAAAGCAATTTATTTTTGACCACAGCTGACATATCATTTACATAAATTAAAAAGAGAAGGGGTCCAAGGATTGAGCCCTGAGGAACCCCACATGTTATTTTGGAATTGGAAGAATAAGTACCAGAGACATCTACAAGCTGCTGTCTATCTGATAAATATGATTTGAACCAATTTAGGACGTCAATACTAAGACCTGATGCTTGTAGTTTCATTAAAAGAATGGAATGGTCGACTGTGTCAAACGCTTTCTGCAAATCCAGCAGCACCATACCAACAACATTACCTTTATCGTTTTCATACCTGATAAAGTCTGTAAGGTGAACTAGACAAGTATCAGTAGAGAAACCACTCCTGAAACCTGATTGTAATTTATCTAACAGATCTTTATCCTTAAAATAAGCTTCAACCTGGTCATAAACCACCTTTTCAAGCAGTTTAGATACAACATTTAAAATGGACACAGGCCGGTAATTACCAACAGACAATTTGTCGTTCTTTTTATAGAGGGGAACAACTTTATATATGATATTTTAGGTATAAATATATAGTACATGCACCAGTTTTAAAATTCCCTGATAATTTTGTTTGTACATTTCTTTGTATAAATTACATTTTTTATTCAGAACGTATCGATCCGTTGCAAGTGTTTACAAGTTTCTATTAAAGAACATGAGACCACAGGTTCTAGTTTTGTCTTCCATTTGGTATACATGTGTTTAATAAACACAAATAAAGATATCCATTTCTTTTTAATACATAGTCAGTAACAAGAACAACAAGCAGTAGAATATTCTATATGTTTTACAAGAACATATCCTTTTAGAAAACTAAATTCTTACATGGTAAGAAGTAAATGTTAGCATGTTTTAAAAATCACTTTCAAACCACAAAGAAGTTGAGAACCAATCCTTTAGCAGTTAAATTTCCAAGAAAATTTGTAATAAGGTACTGTAAAGACTTACTGACTTTTAAAAAGAATATTACTAGACAACTTAACATAGTTACATTTTAACATTTCAACATCAACTAGCATTAACCTGAAAATGAAAATTAGTCGGTAGCGGTTTTGTCCCTTGTTTCTATAATCGATTGTTCAAATATCACTATCGATTGTCGCCGACGCAGGCTTTTCCGATCAATTGTCGATTATAGTCGATAATCGGCACAACACTACCACGTAGTGTTCCCAGAATAGTAGTTTTGAAGTGTATATTCACAATCAATTTTAATTGTATGAAGGTTGTTTTTTTTACATAAATTGATTTAATACTCCACTCGTAAAGGACCATCATGCATGTAAAACATTACGTCCGTGATTTATTATCATTTCCCTGTTGAAAACTTCGCCAAAACATTTGCTTGTGTGGGATTTAAGTTTTGATTTCCATTTCGGAAGAGCATATTGACAATATCGTTTTAAAACCCAGTGATGATTTTACTGACAAGGGTGCAAGCTTTATTGTTGGCAAGTAAGAGATTTGGTCGGGCTTTAAAAGGAATTTTTACTAGTGACTGTTAAACATATTCACGTAAAAGTATGTAATGCCATAACTGTCGTTGGCTGTAGTAGTTCAAGTTATTGGTTTTTGCATGACTTGTCTTGTCTTGTCTACTCAAAGAACGACGAAAACCCCAAGCATTTGATACGGGTACTCAAACAACGACAAGACAATATGCAAATATGGCGAGGTACACGAAATGTGTGCGCTGGTAAATAAATCCTTGATGCATGGTCTTGTTTTTGTGTTCGATTTTATATTATAATTTTACATTTTATACAGATTTGAGCTTATAAAGTTGGTTTGTACAAAATTCTGGGAGCAGTTTCTCTATAAACGTGTTTGATTACATCTCAACCAATTTTTCATGGGTTATCTACTGGTTATGTTGGGGCTAGTTTGCACCGTTAAATTAAATATTTGGTTAATAGTAGCTATTGGACAAAAATGAAGCAATGAAATATCAATTTTGCTAACAATAGCCAAACAACTGGATACAGTCTTATCTTTTGCGTTAAATCAATCAAACTCATCTTTACTTAAAAAATAAGCGTAAACTGCGTTTTTCTTAAAAAAAAAACCTCATAATATTCCACTTGTTTAGGAATAAAGACACATTAACAAGCATGATTCATACCGACTGTAAACGGCGTTCCGTGCGGACTGCGTGCAGCACCATGGCGTTGCCAACCGTTGTGAGGAGACACAGGAACGTAAGCACAATCCCTAACGGAATTTCCCGCCATAACTCCTTCCCGTCACCCACAAATTGATCCTCACTCGAATTAGAACTATCGTTACCGAACACTAAAGTCCAGTCAAACGAACTGGAGAATGTATCCAAGGTAGTATTATCCAGTTCGACGGAGTTCTTTCTTGACATTTTGACACATATTTTACATTCCAACAAAACGTTTGTAAAGTATTTTTCATATATCATTCAAATAGGACGATACATGTCCATGCAATAAATAATTAAATTAAATGAATATGATAATTTCTGCGTGTTTTAGGTATTATCTTAAATACGATGTTTTCACTAATTAACACGCTCTTTAAATATATAGTGGGAAATTAATTTCCATGTGTGCACTAAAATCATGGTTTATATGCATATTAGTATTCCTCTCACCAAAATTAATATAGTGTATTATTTACTTCGCTACGTGTGAATCATTCAAGTCCGTTTGTATATTTTTTGAAAATTATTAAATTTTCGGTCATTAAACAATAACATTATTATCGCAAATTACCAAGAATAACAGGCGTTTACGTTCAATTAAAAAGCGTCCAATACCATCAGCCAGAGGTACTAGAGTGATAGATCATTTGCCGCTTCATTCAGAATTTCCCGGCGATCCTTCCTGAGAAAGCTCTGCACACCCTGTCCCAGCAAGCATAATCGCGGCGACTTTATCGCGCTTTCTTTTATTTATTAATCAATTTCTACTATATGAATTTCATCCGGAGGGAAAACGCTCATTAGAAGATCCACTGATATTCGCGGTATCTCATTACCCCTGTAATGTCCCTTCAAAGCACCAGTGATAAATAACTGCTATTTTATTTTCAAAACGGACCCTGTCTTTGGAATTCCTATGAATGAAATAGCTTTTATGTCCACGAGAGCCTTGCGCTTTGTCCAACATCATTCGCATCAGCATGGATATTGGAAATTCACCACTCGCTCCAAACAAATCTTTCTATTTCCTAGGGAAAATCTCTCAAAAAAGAAGAGATTCCACGCCGTGTGGAGATTATAGCGTTTCCCGGCGGAAACTAAGAATTGGCGTTCCAGACAAGTGAACATAATCTTAGGCTTTTAAGGATAAAACACTGCGAATAATTGAAAACAAACCAAACGAATTAGGATGTCAAGTTTCGGATCAATAATTCATTCAAAAACCTGTTTCAAGTGCAATAAACGACAATTTGATAAATGGAATTTCAAAACGCTTATAATTTCCAGAAAATCGGTATCACTCGATGCTGAATTATTTTAATTATAGGTTAGAAACGAAAAATACATTCCATTGGTAAAATATGCATGATCTTTCGGCGATAAAGATCGTTTGGAGTTGAACTTTGATATTGTGTGTGCACTCTTATTTAAACAATTGTGTTTAAAATTTCCCAAGCTATTACAATAAGGCAATAAAATTAAAATTGTCTGCCTACTAAAATCGAAATACTGATGAATGTATAGCGTTTCGTTTGAGCTCTTATTGAATGAACATCCGCTCACTAAAGCACTCCAATGTTAGTGTTATTGTTTGGTTTTTAAGTTTGTTTGTTGTGTCCTTTATTGTTGTTGTTGTTGTTTTATTTATTTTACTATTTATTTTTTATTTATTTACTTATTTTTGTTTTTCTGTTGTTGTTTTTATTTATTTTTTATGGGGGAGGGGCAACTTGTCTTGGTGCGTTTCAATAGGATTATTTTCAGAATAGTTTTATACAGGATGAAATCCATTCAAAATATAAGGATAAACATATTGCAAAGTTCCGAAGAAGGGTCCACGTGGATCCACGTCATATGTTAACATAATTTTGATACATATTTCGAATCACGTACAGCTGGAATAATGTACATGTTTTTAAAGGGGGCAATGTAGACGAGCAAAATAATTATAGCGGAGTAACTCTCATTAATATTTTTTCGAAAATTTATTCTCAAATATTATATATATATATATATATGTGGCCAACAAAACAAAAATCGATTACCCTTTTGTCCTCAGACAGCGGAAAAATTCTGCCCAATGTTAGTAAATATTTACATCATGCATCTTTGTTACGATCGAGAACCTAATTATGTTAAGAATTTGATACTATGATATATAGTATACTTCTCTATTGACCATGTCTTTGCTCTTCACGATGAGTTGTTTCATATGATTTATTTCATATGTTTTGCATTTTGGCTATGAATGTTATATCATTTTATGCTGAATAAATGTTATGTTGTTATATTGTATACTTTTCGATGTACATCTTAAACAAAGTTTACCGCAATATGACCTTCTACATGCCGACAAAGCAGTACATGAAACATAAGATAGTCTTTGACTGGAATAAAGCGGCGAGAATGAATGTGACTGGTCATTTGCCAATTGCGTCCTCGTCTGTCAAAACCAAAGACAAGCATTTAGTAGTTGAAGACAGAATAATGCATGCGAGGGCCAAGGATGTTTCTCGAAGCCAGATTTCGTTTAATTATTCTTTACTTCCCGGTTAATGGAAAAATAAGGTTGCTCTGGGATAATTAAACCGGGCACAATATATTTGGTCCACGACCATATTGATCGCGAAAGCGGAAGCTTTATGCATTTTAGAGCATAAGTTGTGACCGCTTCTCGTTTTCATCTGACATGTACAGGTACATGTTATTTAGAATATTACAAAAAATATCATTAGAAATTACAGATAAGAGCTTAGCAGCCAACTAACTATCTTCAAACAGTTTTGAATGTGCATGGTTAAACATATAGTATGCAACATTTGTCCCCTTATTTTTTCATCTTTTGAATTTCTTAAAAAACAAAGTCCATTAGTAAAGAAAAATGTACTGGGGTCATAAATACCTACATGTAAACACGTACACTCGATTTTAGTTATTGCAGAAAAAGGACGTCGGGTGAAACATATCTTGTAAAACTGACTTATTGACAAATTATATTGTAAGACATGTTATAAAGGTATTCAGTCTGTGATCAGAATAATATGGAAACTAATTTGTGTTATGTTTGTCTGTATAAAATATATCAGTATGACATATGGGGAGATATATTATGAACCACTCTGTACACTTTACGTCATAAGACAAAATAATATAAGCTGTGCAAATAGTAACTATACAGCCATTAATAAATGTGAGGATACCACTTTGTGAATGAGTTGTTCAAATGAGGCCATAGTCAGTTTACGAGTCATTTAAATGGGAATATTTGTAAATTTGTAATGCTATATTTTGTATCGCTATATTTGGTAGCAACATGTCCGACTGTGCCCCATGCCTTTTTAAATCAGAACGGTTCATTCTCATTTCCTTAAATGATCAACTCATTAGACTACAGGTAAAATTCCATGTAACAGTTTAGTCAACGATTTATTCTAAACTCCAGGAAAATATTCTTTGAGGGACTACTCTATTTTCGAGGAAATAATCTAGTCACATGTGTATTTTGCAATATAATTGCTAAAATACCAGAAAAGTTTCGAAAGTGTGTTCAGTATATTGAATCTAATCGAGTTAATCAGTTAATAATGGGTATCATACAGCTTATTCCGTCGACTTCCACGTTTAATCAAGCATCAAATTGGTATTCTTAAAACATGACCTACATGTGATTTCTTTGGAAAAACAGGACTTATTTAATAGAAAACTGAGATTAAATTCCATTCCACAATCATGTATGGTCGCTCGTATGAAAACAAACCTTTAAGGCTCTATCAAGGAGATACTTTTTGAACTTGAGTGTTTAATGTGCGAATAAACTACCGTTGCCATTGGACGTTTAGATGATTGGGGTAAATCAATGAGGCATATGTCGTTCGATATTCATTCCGACGTATCTGAAAACGATTAAATAAAATCTGCCCGAAGACAACGATGAAATAAAAGTGTGTTTTATGGTAGGATTACGAGCGTTAGTATTGAAAAAAACTGTATCAAGGCGCACACTATAGGTTGTTGCAATTTTATATCCTTTGTTTTTAATTTAAATGCATGTTCATGCTTTACTCATTTGACTTAATTGATTAAAACCCAAAACTATTTTATATGGATTTTTTAATTAATAGCTACATAGGCACATAGGCACAAATTCCTAATATAAAAAAGGCCAAATTATCGCTAATGCTTTTTGTATGTTTACCTCAATTATGTGTTATTGTTTTGTTTTGATCATAGTTAAATGAGTTAAATATGATAATGAATTTAAATGTTTATAAAGAAGTTGCATGAACCTATATTATGCGCCTTTAAATTACAGCTTTGCTTCTTAATTAGGTTTAAACAATAGGTCACATTCAAGTTTATTTCAAGAAGTAAAATGTTTTTGACGCAATTAAAGGATAGCTTGTGACAATAAAACATGAACAGTTCAAGTGGTTTATGATCAAAACAACAACAACAACAACAACAACAACAACAACAAGCAGAACGAAAATAACTGATGAAAGAATAAAGGTTAAAGCTTTGATTCTTATACTAGGTCTCGCTTTTTTTATTTGTAACATTTATATTTGATCATGATGAGGTTATTAATTTTAACGATTTCAAACAAGTATATCATATCTAGTTGGTAATAAGAGTGGGAAGAAGAGAAGTGAGAGTGACATACATGGGATAGGGGATGGTCGCCTGGTCATGTCCAAGGTAGAATCAGACTAGTTTAAACACAGGTAGATGCGCTCATAAACGTTTGGTTTGACAAATATAATGTTGGACGTAGTTCAAGATCGATTTGTCGGTGTGGTCCGTTAAAAGAAATAGTTGAAGCCTAAATGCAGATATCTGGTGTAAGAAAACTTTTGAACATTTTAGAGCGGACAGTGGAATTAAAAGTGGTAGGCACTAGGTAAACATAATTTCTCCTTGCAGCTTGAGTAGCATTTATTTTCAAATTTATGTAAGGATGCATCAATGGAAAAAACATATTCCTTCTGGTGGTGCATTTCAGTAAGGTATGTTCGACTTTGTACAGGCAGTGATTCTCGCCGCCCCATGTTGTACCGGCAATGATTCTCACCGCCCCATGTTGTATCGGCAATGATTCTCACTGCCCGATGTTGTACCAACAATAATTCTCACCGCCCCATGATGTACCAACAATGATTCTCACAGCCCCATGTTGTACCAACAATGATTCTCGCCGCCCCATGTTGTACCAACAATGATTCTCACAGCCCGGTTATGAACCAACAATGATTCTCGCCGCCCCATGTTGTACCAACAATGATACAACCCGCCCCATGTTGTACCGGCAATGGTACACACCGCCCCATGTTGTACCGGCAATGGTACACACCGCCCCAGGTTGTACCGGCAAAGATTCACGCCTCCCTATGTTGTACCAACAATGATTCTCACCGCCCCATGCTGTACCTACAATGATTCCCATCGCCCCATGTTGTACCAACAATGATTCTAACCGCCCCATGTTGTACCGGCAATGATTCTTGCCACCCCATGTTGTACCAACAATGATTCTCACCGCCCCATGTTGTACCGGCAATGATTCTTGCCACCCCATTTGTACCAACAATGATTCTCACCGCCCCATGTTGTACCGGCAATGATTCTCACCGCCCCATGTTATACCAACAATGATTCTCACCGCCCCATGTTGTACCGGCAATGATTCTTGCCTCCCCATGTTGTACCAACAATGATTCTCACCGCCCCATGTTGTACCGGCAATGATTCTTACCGCCCCATGTTGTACAAGCAATGATTCTTACCGCCCCATGTTGTACTGGCAATGATTCTCACCGCCCCATGTTGTACCGGCAATGATTCTTACCGCCCCATGTTGTACCAGCAATGATTCTTACCGTCCCATGTTGTACCGGCAATGATTCTTGCCGCCCCATGTTGTACCAACAATGATTCTCACCGCCCCATGTTGTACCGGCAATGATTCTTGCCGCCCCGTGTTGTACCAACAATGATTCTCACCGCCCCATGTTGTACCGGCAATGATTCTCGCCCCCCCCCCCCCATGTCGTACCGGCGATAATTCTCACCGCCCCATTATGTAAGGATAATATTTCTCGCCGCCACATGATGAACCGTCAATGATTCTCGCCGACCCATGTCGAACTGGCAATTATTTAAACAGCCCCATGTTGTACCGTCAGTGTTTCTCGCCGCCACATGATGTACCGACAATAATTCTCAACGCCCCATGTTTTACCGGCAATGATTATCGCCGCCCCATGTTGTACCGACAATGATTCTCACCGCCCCATGATGTACCAACAATGATTCTCGCCGCCCCATGTTGTACCGACAATGATTCTCACCGCCCCATGATGTACCAACAATGATTCTCGCCGCCCCATGTTGTATCGGCAATGATTCCCACTGCCCCATGTTATACCAACAATATTTCTCACCGCCCCATGTTGTGCCAACAATGATTCTCGCCGCCCCATGTTGTACCAACGATGATTCTCACCGCCCCATGTTGTACCAACAATGATTCTCGCCGCCCCATGTTGTACCGGCAATTATTCTCATCGCCACATGTTGAACCAACAATGATTCTCACCGCCCCATGTTGTACCGGCAATTATTCTCATGACCACATGTTGTACCGACAATGATTCTCACCACCACATGTTGTACCGACAATTATTTTCGACGCCCCGTGTTTTACCGGCATTGATTCTCACCGCCCCATGTTGTACCGGCAATGATTCTCGCCGCCCCATGATGTACCGTCAATGATTCTCACCATCCCATGAGGTACCGACACTGATTCTCACCGCCACATGTTGTAACGGCAATGATTATCGCCGCCCAATGTTGTACCGGCAATGAATCTCCCTGCCCCATGATGTCCCAACAATAATAATCGCCGCCCTATGTTGTACCGGCAATGATTCTCAACGCCTCATGTTGTACCGGCAATGATTCTCACCATCCCATGTTGTACCGACAATGATTCTCACCGCCCCATACTGTACCAACAATGATTCCCATCGCCCCATGTTGTACCAACAATGATTATCACCGCCACATGTTGTACCGACAATGATTCTCGCCACCCCATGATTAACCGACAATGATTCTCGTCGCCCCGTGAGGTACCGACAATGATTCTCGCCGCCCCATGATGTACCGACAATGATTCTCGCCGCCCCATGTTGTTCCAACAATAATTCTCGCCGCTCGGTAATGTACCGACAATGATTCTCACCGCCCCATAAGGTACCGACAATGATTCTCGCCGCCCCTAGAGGTACCGACAATGATTCTCGCCGCCCAATGAGGTACCGACAATGATTTTTGCCGCCCCATGATGTACCGACAATTATTCTCGCCGCCCCATGTTGTTCCAACAATAATTCTCGCCGCCCCGTGATGTACCGACAATGATTCTCACCGCCCCATGATGTACCGACAATGATTTTCACCGCCCCATGAGGTACCGACAATGATTCTCGCCGCCCCGTGATGTACCGACAATGATTCTCGCCGCCCCGTGATGCACCGACAATGATTCTCACCGCCCCATGAGGTACCGACAATGATTCTCACCGCCCCATGTTGTACCGACAATGATTCTCGCCGCCCCATGATTAACCGACAATGATTCTCGTCGCCCCGTGAGGTACCGACAATAATTCTCGCCGCCCCATGATGTACCGACAATGATTCTCGTCGCCCCATGTTGTTCCAACAATAATTCTCGCCGCTCGGTAATGTACCGACAATGATTCTCAACGCCCCATGAGGTACCGACAATGATTCTCGCCGCCCCGTGAGGTACCGACAATGATTCTCGCCGCCCAATGAAGTACCGACAATGAATTTCGCCGCCCCATGATGTACCGACAATGATTCTCGCCGCCCAATGAAGTACCGACAATGAATTTCGCCGCCCCATGATGTACCGACAATGATTCTCGCCGCCCCATGTTGTTCCAACAATAATTCTCGCCGCCCCGTGATGTACCGACAATGATTTTCACCGCCCCATGATGTACCGACAATGATTTTCACCGCCCCATGAGGTACCGACAATGATTCTCGCCGCCCCGTGATGTACCGACAATGATTCTCACCACCCCATGAGGTACCGACAATGATTCTCACCGCCCCGTGAGGTACCGACAATGATTCTCACCGCCCCGTGAGGTACCGACAATGATTCTCACCGCCCCGTGAGGTACCGACAATGATTCTCACTGCCCCGTGAGGTACCGACAATGATTCTCACCGCCCCGTGAGGTACCGACAATGATTCTCGCCGCCCCGTGATGCACCGACAATGATTCTCACCGCCCCATGTTGTACCGACAATGATTCTCACCGCCCCATGTTGTACCGACAATGATTCTCACCGCCCCATACTGTACCAACAATGATTCCCATCGCCCCATGTTGTACCAACAATGATTATCACCGCCACATGTTGTACCGACAATGATTCTCACCGCCCCATGATTAACCGACAATGATTCTCGTCGCCCCGTGAGGTACCGACAATAATTCTCGCCGCCCCATGATGTACCGACAATGATTCTCGCCTTCCCATGTTGTTCCAACAATAATCCTCGCCGCTCGGTAATGTACCGACAATGATTCTCAACGCCCCATGAGGTACCGACAATGATTCTCGCCGCCCCATGTTGTTCCAACAATGATTCTCGCCGCCCCGTGATGAACCGACAATGATTTTCACCGCCCCATGATGTACCGACAATGATTTTCACCGCCCCGTGAGGTACCGACAATGATTCTCGCCGCCCCGTATTGTACCGACAATGATTCTCACCACCCCATGAGGTACCGACAATGATTCTCACCGCCCCGTGAGGTACCGACAATGATTCTCACCGCCCCGTGAGGTACCGACAATGATTCTCACCGCCCCGTGAGGTACCGACAATGATTCTCACCGCCCCGTGAGGTACCGACAATGATTCTCACCGCCCCGTGAGGTACCGACAATGATTCTCGCCGCCCCGTGATGTACCGACAATGATTCTCACCGCCCCATGAGGTACCGACAATGATTCTCGCCGCCCCATGAGGTACCGACAATGATTCTCGCCGCCCCGTGATGTACCGACAATGATTCTCACCGCCCCATGATGTCCGACAATGATTCTCGCCGCCCCGTGATGTACCGACAATGATTCTCACCGCCCCATGAGGTACCGACAATGATTCTCACCACCCCATGAGGTACCGACAATGATTCTCACCGCCCCATGAGGTACCGACAATGATTCTCACCGCCCCGTGATGTACCGACAATGATTCTTACCGCCCCATGATGTACCGACAATGATTCTCACCACCCCATGAGGTACCGACAATGATTCTCGTCGCCCCTTGAGGTACCGACAATGATTCTCACCGCCCCGTGATGTACCGACAATGATTCTCACCGCCCCATGATGTCCGACAATGATTCTCGCCGCCCCGTGATGTACCGACAATGATTCTCACCGCCCCATGAGGTACCGACAATGATTCTCACCACCCCATGAGGTACCGACAATGATTCTCACCGCCCCATGAGGTACCGACAATGATTCTCACCGCCCCGTGATGTACCGACAATGATTCTTACCGCCCCATGATGTACCGACAATGATTCTCACCACCCCATGAGGTACCGACAATGATTCTCGTCGCCCCTTGAGGTACCGACAATGATTCTCACCGCCCCATGAGGTACCGACAATGATTCTCACCGCCCCGTGATGTACCGACAATGATTCTTACCGCCCCATGATGTACCGACAATGATTCTCACCACCCCATGAGGTACCGACAATGATTCTCGCCGCCCCATGAGGTACCGACAATGATTCTCACCGCCCCGTGATGTACCGACAATGATTCTTACCGCCCCATGATGTACCGACAATGATTCTCACCACCCCATGAGGTACCGACAATGATTCTCGTCGCCCCTTGAGGTACCGACAATGATTCTCACCGCCCCATGATGTACCGACAATGATTCTCACCGCCCCATGAGGTACCGACAATGATTCTCACCACCCCATGAGGTACCGACAATGATTCTCACCGCCCCGTGATGTACCGACAATGATTCTCACCGCCCCATGTGGTACCAACAATGATTCTCACCGCCCCATGTTGTACCGACAATGATTCTCATTGCCCGTTGTATTTTCTCTAAGCCATTTAAAGAGACTTTACTCCGTATGATGAAATTGCCAAAAAAAAAATGCCGAAAACTGACATAAACTTGATATCGATTTGTACAATGCATTCAAACTTACTAAATGAAGTACCACATAGTTTAATATTGATATGTTTTTCGCAGTTTTTTTCGTATTTTTCCATTTAAAAAGATTACTAGGTATGTCTACCTAGTAGAATTCATTCCTTATGCGTGATTGGTTAGTCGATGTTATCACGTGATATTTCCAAGTTAGGTATATAGATAAAATATTCCAACTGTAGGCGAAGTATTCGTGGCCCAGAGGAAACAACGCCGGTCTCCTACGGCACATTTTTTTTTACATTTTGGTAAAAAAAAAAATCAATTATGATATCAAAGAGTAAAACATGTTATTAAATTATTGTCCTGAGATTCGTTACAGATAAAAACTCTTTTGTACCAATCTGGTGTACAGTCCCTTAAAGACAGCCTAAGTTAGATTGATCTATTCAAAGCATGCAATTTCCAACAGCGGCCTTATGCTGTGTGTTTCGCGTGAAGTCTTTATTAGGCCTTAACTATGCGCCTCTCAAAGTAGTCTTCTCCTGTGACAACTTGGGTTGTCCCTGTTATTTCCACTGTTGTACCAATAAACGTTGTAAATTGATAACTTCAAGTGATTTACCATAAAGCATACATTTGAACGATTGAATACAAGGCTTTTTGTTTGGCAAATCTTTTTTTAGTGCTGCATCGCATCAAAAACTTATGGTTCCTATTCAATAAGAACATATTGCAGCAATGCAATAGAGATATCACAATTAAAAACGGGGCCTCAGAGCTGTTCTGCATTATTCTGATTATTTTACATACCTCCTAAAGTTTCTGAGATCTTCTCCAGACGAAATTTGTTTCATAAAAATCAAATAACATCCTCATAATCCTAAGATTTACCATTCCTGCTCTTAGAGACATTGGCATAAACAATTAATTACAAAAGAAGTTTTAAGTATCATTTGTTCGCAATGATCTAGGAAATGTTATAAATAAAGCATTTAAAAACGATGGTGAATGTTTAATGTACAGAATCTATTTCAGGTTATTAAATAATAGTTTAACCAAAAGATGAAGAGGTGGTTACAGAAAAGTATATTTGATGCACATATATCGTTCGTTAATTATGCTTCACCGCAATAGCACTGTTCTTGTTTGGTCACCTTTATTTTACCACTTCCTGAAAAGGCCCAGGTGAAAGATTTTATCCGCGATTGATTAAGCCTGTATTTTACTTCTTGAATTTCAACTGCATTTTAGTTTTTGTTTTCTTTTATTATTTTGAACAAAATAAAACAATCAGTAACATGGCCGTAGTGACACATAACTTACAAACAATAAAAGCAAAATAAATTATACGATTTATGCCCCCTTTAAACACGGGTTTTCTTACGAGTCCTTACAGACGAATCCTTATTATCTGGCCACTTTTACGACCGATTAAAGAGCTGTGTAATTACTGATCATTACGAGTTATTAAAAACAAAATTCCATGATTTTTTACGAGTTGTCACGGATCAACTTACGGGTATATTACGACTTTTTTACGGTATATTAGGAGTTGTAGCGAGTTATTTACGGCTACCAGCGAGTTATTTACGGATGCTTTCGGTTACCAACGTGTCTGCGATCCGTAAGTGTATGTGAAGGGGGTAAAATTGGTGCAAGCAAAAATATAATTTAGGGGACAACAACAACAACCAGATACATACATCACCCGCAACCGATTAATTGCGGTGCGTGCAACAGTACTAACTCGTCATAGGTACGATGTTGTCATACTCAGACATAACTCCGACCATCGCATAAGTCAATTTCAAGTTTAATGCTTGTGTTTGCTGTATGTATTGTTTGTACGTTGTGTGTATTTTTCAGTGTCTGTTAGGTCTTATCCATGTTCCTTCAAACAGGGTTGTGGTTATTTCTTGGCCCTATAGTCCCATTAAATTAAACTAGTTGAAGGTCATTAAATTACTGTCAAGTATTCAATAATACATTTACCAGGTCAAGCAAATTTGTCTTATTCGCAAATATAGACCACTTTAAGAGGCACTAGGTTAGTGCCAAATGGTTTTGATATCAGTCAAAAATGGTGATGAAAAAAGTAGTTGAAGCAAACGTTTGGTATTCATCTTTATTCGGAAAACACGTTTCGTTTATTTTTCGTTTTAATCTACCAAGTCACCTTTACAATAGAACCCATTATTAAACTAAATATTCTGTCACCGTATGTTTGGTTATGGTCCAATGGTTAACATATCCTGGAAAATGTGACATTGTTCATACCTGATTCAAAGTGGTAGGTGATATATGTAGAATGAACTTTCTTATATGAAACTGGTTTTGGAAACATTTAGGGCGTTTTTGTTGGTAGTTAACTGGTTTCGGTTTTATTTCGGTTTCACGAACTGTGTATTTGTTGTAACAGTTTCAAATAAAACCAAAACCAGTTTTAATCGTTTCTTAACGAAAACCGAAACCGGTTTTTGAAACTATCGAAACCCCTACCGGAGGCGGTTTCATCGGTTCGTTCCATCCGAAACCTAGTTTACTTCGAAAACAACATGGCGGAAAGTGATCAACCACGTTTGTTGAATCTTTTAGATAACAATGCCTTACAATGGGCAAATGAGCTGAATGCAAAGGATTATATTAGTAATTGTTTGGCTCAGCAGCTCCGCCATGTTATTGATAATGTACACAAAACCATGCACTTGTTACTTTAAGCAAAACTATCAAAACCGGTTTCGTAACTGCTGAAACCATTGAAACCAAAACTGAAACTGGTTTGGTATCAACAAAAACGCCCCTAACATACACACTCATTTATATGCTATTATCAATAACTGCTTATGACTCACATTATTTTACAAATCCCACAAGCAGGGTGTCATAATGTAAATGTTAATGTTTATACAATTGGCTGCTAATTGCTAATTGAGTACTACGTTTGATATGACAATGGTGGTTTTAAACATGTTTAACTCTACAGTGGAAGTGCCAATTAGTTTTGCTTTTAATTTATAGATGCTAGAGGTTGACCTCGAAAACAGGTTAAGGTGATGATTGAAACAGAACAGTGAGAATATCAAATTGGTATTTTGCTGTTTTGAAACTCAAGCTCACTCTCTGTTTCAAGTCAAACGTCAACAAGCACGTGAATGGTTTTAAATTTTAATGACGTCATTTTTCAAAATGGTGTTACGTGCGCACCAATTGAAGCATTAATTCTATAAAAATGTTAAAAAATGGCTTTTATTCTAAATTTAGGAATATAATAAATACAATTAAACAAATGTTTGTTTCGGTGTTAGATAGCAATTTATTTCACCTCATGAACACCAAAAGTGAATTATTCACAAGTAGCATAGCCACGAGTAAAATATATATTTTTTATGTGTGCTCAGTCGATGAAAATATCTTACAGTCTTACACTTAATTTATTTAAAATATCCCAAAACTGTAAAAGTAAAAAAAACAACAAAGGCCTAAAGTCGTGCGATGGGGCTCCGATGATAAGTGGGTCAGCAATGTCAATTTATTCATGCCGAATGCTGCGAGTCTTGCGAACGTGACACGTATTTGGCACAAGCTACTTAGAGATGAACTATGTACATCAGTCTTACGGATATATGTCAAGTATTATTTTCAATTTTATATTGACTAAATGTCAATTCATCAAACGTTCTGCGAGCTCACTTATCATATTCAGCGTCACAGGCAACGAATAGTGTTCGTGCTAAATATAGCAACATCAGAAATGTTTCCCAATACGAACTCTGTTACGAAAATGGCCAATGTTAAGTTATGTTGATTTATAAAAAACTATGTTTTGCCGAGAAAGGTTTGATAACCTTGTTTATGTTTGTTTAGATATCCACACAATCAAATAATGATCATTTGTCTTCAATGAAATAGTAGTACGGTCCAAAGTGGAAGGAAAGACTGTAAAATGATTAAATAGCACCAGACTGGACTTACAAAAATACAATGAAAACACAGGGACAAGCCAAACAAGACAGTAAACAAACAGAAATTAATTTTAAGGAAATTATTCTGACGGAAAGCATTATTTAAGTACAAATTTACAACCGTGATCAAATTTGATCTGACTAAATGCCATAAAAAGTAATTTGTCTTATTTGTTTATCTTTGGCAATGAAAATAATATTGTTGTTTGTTTTTTAAAGATTTCGTGGTCCTAGACTTCTATGACACTCGCGAAATAAAAGCTTACTCTGAAATCAACAAATATGAACTTAATATGTTTTTATTTTTATCTTCAGGTGCTCAGCATAATGGATTATGCACGCGTTTGGCGCTGTTTAAACACATTTGCCAATTTAATTTATTGTGACGAATTAGAAAATAATTGATATAGTTTAACGGATAACCCATCCAAACGAAGAAAATGATTAAAAAATGAAAAAAGGATGTTCACTTTTTTCACAAATGTTATTTTAACTCTCCCTTTGACTCCTTGAGTTGTGTTTATAATACTTTTTATTCGACGTTGTGTGAGACTCTGCCATTTTGATGCAGTATCCTTAGGCATTTTCATACGAATGAGAAAATCTGGTGTTTATTGTGCACATTTGATAATTAAACTAGAATGTGGTCGAGTAAACGTGTACTGTTCTTCATACGCATTTCGTCATTCAAACAAGAAAGTGGTAGAATGAAGATTTTGTGTTCTTTATGTGCATTTGCTCATTTTAACTAGAAAGTGGTATTTTAAACAAGTCCTATTCATCGTGCACAAATGGTGATTTAAACTAGAAGGTGATAGAGCGAATATGTGGTGTGCATTAAGCGCATTTGTTTATACAAACTAGAGTGTGGTATAGTTAATATGTGGTATTAAACCAGAAGCGGGTGTGATAAAAACAGTCGGATATGTAAGAATCGACCGAAAATGAGTATATATTATGTTCCACCTAAATCCAATCAAATCTTTAACATAATAATAGTCATGCACTCTAGTACTTGATTACAGTTTCCATGCCCATGTGTATCACATGACAAAACGTATTCCCCAAACTGGTACATGTACTTAAAATGACAGCGTTTTAATTCATGAAGATTTAAGTTATATTTCACCAATGTTCGAGTAAACCATACCACGTGGAACTAATCCCCGTGGAAGAACAATTGACTTATTGACATCAGCAGCGATTTTGTAGCGGAAAATGGCAATTATCATAAAAAAATTATTACATTTTTTCAAATGTATTCGGTTCAATAAAACGTCATGAGGTTGTCTTTATTATATTCAGAAATAAAAAACAACAACAACAACACAGTAAATACGATGATGTTATATGACGTATATCGCTTTTATTCTAAACCACTTCAAAATCATTCTGCTGTTATTATTACCTTTGTAATCCGCATTGAAATTGTATTTGAAATTTTGGCAAGATCTTATATTTTCATAACATCAAAAATGTTTTCATTGAAGTATTCTTTTCTGTTTTCAATTTGTTTAATAGATTCATAATAATTAACATCAGTTAATAGGTTAAATAAAGCTTCCCTATTGTACCATAATTAAGCACTTTAATTTGTACCAAACTTTGTAACACATGAAACATATTTGAATAATTATTCTCTTGCAGCTGATAATTCCGCCAAATTTCAGTAGTCAGGCGGGAGCCGATGAACAGTTTAAGTCGTGTCACGTTCTCTTGTAAAGGGCTACGAAACAGCTTATTTATCGCTCCAAGGTTCCATGAATCACTTCAAAGTTATATCTAATTAATACGTATATTAGCTTTCAAAATGTTAATTCAGTGCTAATACTATAATCATTAGGGATTAGGTGTGTGAGTACAAGTTTGCAGTTAAGCTGCTGTTTTAGTTCAGTTAAAGTAATTGTGTAAAACGTACCTGGATATCAGACCGAGCCCGACCAATGTCACGTATTTCGCAGTTAACGTCACGTTATCGATAAATCCTCAACTTACAAGAACGAATGGAGCGCTTAGCTTCTCTTACTCGAAGTTCAACCATAACCATAACTTTCTTTGCGATATAAAACAACAGAACAAATAACTTGTCAAAATTTTATTTTGTTTTATTTATATTTAAAGTTTGGATTTAATGGCGAGGCTCCAAGTTAGTTACACAAGCACGAATTCACAAGCATGATCAGCGAACGAAGCAATCTGGTCACCTGCCAACTTGGCGTATTACTGG
Source organism: Mya arenaria (assembly GCF_026914265.1). Lineage (NCBI taxonomy): Eukaryota > Metazoa > Mollusca > Bivalvia > Myida > Myidae > Mya > Mya arenaria. The sequence continues at coordinate 7,470,175 of NC_069135.1, read as the reverse complement.
GCAAAGCAGCAGTTTTGAATAGCCCCCAATGGCTTTACTAGTTTGATTATGAAATAAACTTAAGTATTTGAACGTGAATTCCGTCAAGGTGTACTATGGCCAGAACTCACAAGTTAGCATTTTAACTTTAAGTCTACTGTCTGTATTTATATAATTCAAATAGGTTAATAAAACATCATAATTTAAGTGCTGCCGAACGCCAATGTGAGATTCTAGGTACTAGAAGCGAACTCGCCAAAATATAAGCATAAATAGATAACAAGCGTCACAACCCAAAACAGAACTTGGTTTTTTATCTTATGAAACACTTAAATAATTGCTTCATACTGTAAGGAAATTTTGGCTTGGCAGCAAAAAAAGCAACAAGGAAGGAGCCTCGCATCACTCAGCAGCAAACTTGCCATGAACGGTAAAGCATACCGTAAACGTGTATTAGCGTATTATCATAAAGCGTCGCTTGACAAAACTGATATTTATTTTCAATGATTTACCAAACTGCACACGCAGGACTTAATGTCGCGAATCAAAAGCGCATTGCCCTGCTCGTTCAAGTGGACACCGTCGGACTTCAAATGTTCAGGCGTTATACTTTGAGAAATGAAAGAACCCCCAACACCTAATATGTTTGTTTTATAAAGCCATTTAATCGGCGTCTTACATTTCCCATTGCACACTTATTACTTGAATAGCGCCATTTTGTTCGAGGCGTTATCTGCGATACTGCGAGAGTGGTTGATGGAAATAATTCTTTAAGCGCTCTTTAAGCGCTCTTATTACTTTAGCAAAAGTTGCCATTAACACTTTAGTAGGATATTGACCAATGTCATTTCCACCAATGTGAATAATCATTACATGAGGTAGTCCATCTTCATTATTATTATTATTATTATATTAGTCACATGCCGAGCGTCTCATAGAACTGAATGCCAGAACACTCCTTAGTCAACTACCGCATGGTAAAAACTTCCGTGTAGACGCCAATGGACGGATCCGGCCGCGCCAAGGAGATGGGCCGCAACAACCGACGACCCCACAGGAAACGCAATAGGAAGAGTCCCGTCCCAGTGGGTCACTCACAGTCGCGCATATTAATGTGTGTGGTTGGACGAAAGACAATCGTACTTTACGTGAAGAGTTGATAAGCAGTATTAATGCTGATGTTATTTCTATTTGTGAAACTCATCTTACAGGAAATGATGTCATTAACGTTAACGCTTATACGTCGTTTGGCTTTAACAGGCCGGACAGAAATGCTCCTAAAGGTTCCGGAGGCGTTGGACTTTTAGTTCGTTGTTCTCTACTTGAAAACTACAACGCTGAAGTTGTTGATAGCATTTATGATGGGATATTAGCTGTGAAACTCGTAGATAAAGAAACTGAAACTGAGTTTGTGATATTTAGCTGTTATTTGCCGCCAGAAAACTCTGTGCGGGGAAGAGATGCACAGTCTTTCTTTGCTCAGTTATTGTCACTAATTATTTATATGGTGAATGTGATAATATGTACATTGTAGGGGATTTTAATTCTAGAATTGGGACATTGTCTGATACTCTTGATCAATGTGATAGCATTCCTGTGCGAACTTCAATAGACAAAAGTATCAATCAACATGGTCATGATCTTAATGATGCAAAATTGTTTTGTTTAAATGGCCGTTTAAGGATTGAAAATGATAATTTTACGTCTTTATCACGAAAAGGCAGAGCTGTTGTTGATTACATATGTATTCCCCATGACATGTTTAGTAAGTGCAAAACCTTTAAAGTATTATCATCTCAATCCATTGTTGACAAACATTCGCTTCATGGATTACTAGGTGAAAGATCACGCATACCTGACCACTCTGTTTTGATAGCGACGTTTGAATTGGACTATAACCGCTATTGTGATGATCACGAGGATATCCCCAGCAGCGTGCGATACAATTTAAAGAGACTCCCTCATGATTTTATGACTAGTGAAACTTCGCGCTTAGCCATTGCAAATTTGATTTCAAGAATAGAGATTGCACGAGAAACGCAAGCAGAAATGGATGACATTTATGGAAATCTCTGTGACATCATTAAAACAGAGTTACGAAACACAGTACCGGTACTAGGTACCACAAAGTTAACAAACAGACGCCTGAAATTGCGCAAACCATTCTGGAACGATGATTTACAAAGTCTTTGGGATATTATGAGAAATAAAGAAGTAGTTTTCCTTCAATGTAAAGATAGTAGACAGAGACGCCTTAAGCTTCGACACGAGTATGTTCTGTCTAGAAATTAATTTGATAAACTGCTACGCAGGACGGAACGATACTATAAACGAATCACTGCAATTAACATTGAGGAAATGACAACCAAAAATCCGAACGAATTCTGGAAAAAGAAAAATCTAGGACCCAGAAAAGACAATTCCATCCAAATCGAAATCGTTGACGAAAGGGGAAATATCTCGCACGAAGAGAACATTGTTTTCGAGAAATGGAAGAATAACTTTTACAACTTGTATAATTGCAATGAGCACAATGATTTTGACGATGTGCATTTTGACAGAGCGAAATTACATAAGGTGTTATTAGAAAACAATATGTCAGACCCATTGTACGAACCTAACGCTGAGCTAAATTCAAATGTGACTATCGAGGAAGTGGCTTTAATAGTGCAGAGATCGAAAAGTGGGTCAGCTTGCGGCATTGATGAATTATCGTATGACGTGGTGAAGAATCCGGCCGTTATAGGTACCCTGCAGCAATTATTTCAGCGGATTTTTGACACCAGTACAATACCATCAATATGGCGTAGATCTATTATCTGTCCAATCTTAAAGGATCCCAAGTCGGACAAAAGAGTGCCCATGAACTATAGAGGGATTAGTTTCTAAGCTTGCATTAGTAAACTGTACACCTCATTTCTGAATAAGCGGTTGACTGGATACCTTGAAAATAATGACATTTTAGCCGACGAGCAAAATGGGTTTCGAACCGATAGGTCGTGCGAGGACCATGTGTTTACTTTAAACAACATTATTAAAAACAACACTCAAGTATATGCTGCATTCATCTATTTGAAACGCTGTTTTGACTATATTAACAGGGACATGCTCTTATACAAGTAACTTATTAACGGAATAGATGGCAAACTGTATAATTCAATAAAGAACATTTATACATGTTCGGTTTCAACGGTCCGTATAAATAACAAACTGACAGATTGGTTCAGCTGTTTTACTGGCGTCAAACAGGGCTGCAATTTGTACCCGACATTATTTGCAATATTCGCAAACGACCTTATCCGCGAGGTCAATGACCTTGACCTTGGGTTCCAGATAGGCGACCGGAAACTCTCCATGCTTCTATACGCTGATGATATAGTCCTAATGGCGAAATCGGAGGAGGATCTTCAAACCATGCTGAATCAAGTGCATGACTGGTGTAAGCGATGGCGCGTGGTAATCAATGCCAGCAAATCAAAGTGCATGCACTTCCGGAAGGGCAGAAGTCAGCGCAGTTACTTTGTGTTCAGGATCGGAAATGATATTCTAGAAACTAATCCCAATTGCCGTTTAAGTAACAGCCGCCGCCAAGGTCGGCTCTACCCGCGCTGTCGGTAAAATGTTGTAAATGTTCGTTTTCCTACCAAGCATTTTCGGGAATGTAACAAACACTATTGAAATTTGTTAAGAAAAACAGCCACATGCGAAAGTCCTCGCGCATTCCTTCTGTTATCCTTATTTTATGAAATTCATGTTTTATACCGGACATTACATCATAAAATCGCCGCAAAAAAGCTCTTCTAGAACGAATTGCCTGGCCGAAAAAGCAAAATTTACCAGCGAGTGACTGAAGGTCTCGCAATGTTATTTTCTTCCTAGTTATATAGAGCAAAATTAGGGACTTCAACTCTGCGATTTTGTGCTGGGGTATTCTAATAAGCATTTGTGAAGAATCAATTTCCAAACCCAGAAAAACTTTTACAGTGGAAGGGTCCGTGCTTATTCCATCGTTAATTGGTACACTGTACACATACTTGATGGAAAATGGAAAGTAAATGTTGGCAGTTGCTAGTTCCATGTGCCCCGCAAAATATGAAATCGTCCAGATAATGATCAAGTGGTGGAATTTTTGAAATGTCTTTTACAAGCCAATGGATAAAGGTCGAAAATGCCTCGAAATAATATGGTGCGCAACTGGCGCCAAAAGGTAAATTTAAGTTTATATAAATTTTGCCATCAAATTTAATGCCTAATGATTCGAAGTCTTTAGGTGAAATTGGAAGTAGTCGGAATCCAGATTTTATATCACGCTTTGCCATTAACGTTGATCTTCCCAATTTAAATACTGTCTGCCACTGTGTCAAAATTTGTGTACGATACTGATTTTAATTGACTAACTATGCCGTCATTAACACTACCGCCAGCCCGTGGATAGCTTAAATGAGTGATAAGGCGCCAACCGCCATCAGACTTCGGTACCAAGCCTATGGGAGAAATTCGAAGATTTTTAAACGGTGGACTAAATAACGGCCCGGCCATTCGGCCCTCCAATATTTCTTTTTCCAATTTATCGAAAACTATGCTTGGTCGAAGTTTAGCCGATCGCAATTTTTTTGCATCGATGGGCTCGCGCGACCCTTCAAATCCTAATCTAAAACCAAATCGGAAACCATTCTTTAACAATGTTGCATGGACCTTATCGGGATATCGCTGTTAAAATGCGTCTAAATTTGATGTGTTTGTGGGACTGTAGCCGGGGTACTTAAGACGACGGACGGGGCACGAATCGTTGTTAGAAACGGGGGGAGAACTTGGACCCGAGGTAAGGGCGAGTAAAGGAACGACCCCGGACGAGTGGGAGCATTGTCCGCGCGAGGTGAGTTGCGTCAAGGACAGGTCAAGGCCCGGGGTATGGGACAGAACGTCTTTGGCTAACGCTAGCTGGTATTAAACAATACTATCCAAGTGTTGATATTGTTTGAACTGCAAGAAATGTTACAGTTAAGTCGTTTTCTCTTTGCGATAAAAGTGCCACGACTTATACCTTCTATACACTTAGTAAGAGATTAATTATTTAGCGCAGCTTGTTTAGCAACGCATTTACAGGAGAGTTTGGTTCCACCCCACGCTACGCAGCAATTCCTAGAACGGATCGCCTTCAACCCCTAGTATCGCGCAATGCATCATATCCTAGATGAGATTGCCGTTAAAACCTAAACCGCGCAACGCAGCATCCCCGCGCAACGTAGCATACACTAGATTAGATCGCCATATACCCACTTCCTCTCTTTCTACGCAGCAACCCAGGGGCGGTTGGGGTCATACCACGCATATTAAACCCCAAACTGCAGAACATCTCATTGCATGGGTCGGCTCTATACCAAATCACACAATATCGTCAAAAAAGGTCGGCTTCGCTCGCTATATCGCAAAATCTCCAAAATGAAATAAGCTGACTCTTTCACACAATCGGTATGTTGGAGTGAAATGCCCTCTATCAGGATCACTGATGCAGTTCAGTGAGCCGTAGCATAAAAATGTCAATTTGGGAATATAACGTTATTTTAAAGTATGTTTTATTTACAGGGGCAAGCGAACAACCTGTTGAACTAGTCAGCCTCTCTAGGTTACAACAGGGTATGAATTTGTTCCTTGACCTCATTGATTTAATACAATCTGTTTCTTTTAATCAAAATTGTATGAGTCTTATATGTTCTTCTATAAAATAAAATAGAAACTTTATTGTATGCCAATTTATTTTACTTTGATTACGACGACAGGTGAATGCCAAAGGGAATCGCTCATAAATTTAAAATGTAATAGTAATTGTGGTGTGTACTTTGAGAGGCCATGAGTAGAATGGTTCTTTGTTGGACAACAATTAATCAACTAAGACTTTAGTACAACACTCTCACTTCTGGTATATTAAAGCATGTACAGTGGATGTAAATAAACAAGTTAACAGATAAACAAACCTGTATTAATGGGTTTAAATTGACGAACACAAAAAAGAAAGAAATGTTATCGACCATTTAAGAGATAGATATAGCCAGCTGCATGGGATATTTATACCTACATGTTAGGGTTATATCAACAACTTACGCGACTTCCGCGAAAAACAGATGATAAGAGACGTTGGGACAATGTGAGTGGGTTGACTTATCCGTTAAACTCAATTAAAAGAAAGAAAATACCCCAGTCGTAAGTAGGAATAGCAATACTAAAAGAAATATGTATTTAAGAGATCAGTTCGAATTTCGTATCTCATAAACGAGTGGCAGCAACATTCAAACTGGAGCACCAACCTGGGAATTTTACAACCAGAAAACCCACAGACACGCAAAATATTGATTACATGAGACTCAAGCCCACTCACCAAGGCGTACCTGCGAAAAGAGACTGTACTGGGCGAACCCGGCGAAAAGTAAACAGACGCTGTCGGAGACGAATATGTCGATACATCAAGGAAGAGGATCTCCTTCTGGCAGGGCGAGGAAATATTACCTACAAGTATTTCGACTTTGTCTGCATTCGCAGACGGGAAATGCAGGGATCAATGACCGGCAATTGTAACACACCCGAGAGACCAACACATATCTGTAGAGCAATTTTCCACAATGCAGTATATTAAAATTATACCACCAAAACTGTTTTCTAGCAAGTCTTGAAATTGAAGGAATTCGTGTGAAAAAAAAAAGCGATTAGAGAACACAGGGAGGGTGATTGAAAGAGAAGAAGAACATTCAGCCAAACCAGTTGCTTAATTTGATTTGAAACAAATTCTTACGACTCCTCAGCTCGTTTAACAGTCTCTCGTTTTTATGAAAGACGGTTGATTATTTTAATGTTTATCCTGTATGACCTAGGTTTGCCTAACAAAGAGCAAAACCACAGTGGTACTATGAATATCACCTGATGGAGATACACCAAGGTTCTTTTTGTACCACAGAACTGCATTGAAATAGTCAGTTTACTTTTACACCTTAGTGATCTGATATGAATGGAGTGCAGTCTTTAACTTAGTAGAGGTTCAAATTTGTACTTCATTAACAAGTTCATAAGCAAGTTCCAGCTTTTTCCGGCAGTTTACTCAAAACAATGTTATTAATTAGGTGATTTCATATTGGCCTAGTTATTTGTCAGAGGTTAGCTGTATTTGCCTGAGCCCGAAAGGGATACAAACATTCAACTTACCTTTAGTTCACATTGAAGCCGTATTTATCCCTTATTCATTCATGGTGTCTGCTTTTCTAGACTTGACTTTGCTGATTTTGACATGCATCCTTATAGTGACATTGCACATACTTATGAATAAAGCACTGTACATTGTAAGGAAGCATGTCTTTTCGTCTTATTTTGTAAATCGTTTGCCAAAACGTCAAATGTTTTACCTTCGTCGTCCATTTTGTCGGCGTACAAAATCATAATAGTCGTAAAATCCACCAACGGGTGAAATACAACTGTTATATCAAACCGTACAAAGTGGTTCAATCATTCAATAGGTTCAAGTATTCCAAATAAACTTATACGAAGCACATTTTTTTTAAAAAGTGGGTAAACGGAAAACAAAATTGCTTCCTTGAAAACGCAATTTCCAGCATATTTCTCATATAAGGCGAGTTTCGACAGCCATTGAAAATGACCCATTTCTCAAATCCTATATTAGGCGAGTTTTGTAGCCAATCAGAACGGAGGAAACTCATATTAGGCGAGTTTTGTTGATATTGGCCGAGTTTGGTCGATATTGAGCGAATTCTGGCATATTTTGTCTTCAATTGTCTGGTATTGATACCGCAGTTGTGTCTGTATCTCGTCAAATACGTAATAGTTGAATAATAATCAATTATATAATGAAAGATTGAATGTATTTCTAAAAAAAAAAATTCTCAAAACAAGAATGTTACTGTATACATAAATTATTCTTTCATGCCATCAGTCTTCGGCATTTGGATGGAAAATTTAGCACCGATTTATTACATTTTCTTCCACTAATGTAACCATTTGTTTCCTTCAACAGATCAGCCATTTCAAATTGGTTTTGATATTTTTAATCATGAACAAAAATGAAACAATTTACATATCATATTCACTTATCTATTGGAATTTCGTACCCTTCAGTCTAGTAGTTAATTTAACAGGTTTTTGTTTACACTTAATACGTTTTAGTGAGGTCATTTGTAAAATTAATACAAATTATTACCTATTCAGTAAAATGTTTGTATTGAATCTGTCTATTAAGCATTTTTACGAATTGAATTTAGACACGGAACAAAGTAGTTTGAATTACAGGGTTTTGAAGCAGAGCGAAGGCAATAGACGCAAATGTAAGCAGACATTGAGTATGTCAACGTGTAATGGTTGTACATTCTATTTTTCATGTACGTGAAGTTAGGGGTCTAGCGGCCTAGCGGCCTAGCGGCGTGAAGTTAGCGGCCTAGCGGCGTGAAGGTAGCGGCCTAGCTGCGTGAAGTTAGCGGCCTGGCGGCCTAGCGGCCTAGCGGCGTGAAGTTGGCGGCCTAGCGGCCTAGCGGCCTAGGGGCCTGGCGGCCTAATTATTTTTTCTATTTCCAAGCAATTGTTAATGCGTTTTTTTTAAAACAATGATAAATCAAGGTGTTTTATTCATATAGTTACATAGCGGTCTTAAATGGTTATCTATTCAGAATATTTTTCTTTACCTTTTATTCTAAAACAATTTTAAATTAACTGTTTTATGCACAAATTATCACTCTGAAGCGTTTTTCAACTTTTTTTAAAAAAAGTCGATCAAGCACTTCAGCGACCTAGCGGCATAGCGGCGTGAAATTAGCGGCCTAGCGGCCTAAATTGAATCCTATTTCAAAGCATGTAAACATGCATTTTCTTCTAAAATAATGACATTTTAACTGTTTTTATGCACAAATTAACACATTGAAGCGATTATCAACAGTTTTTTTCCGAAAAAGTCGATAAAGCAGTCAGCTAATTCAAAGCATTAAACATGCCTGTTCTTCTAAAACAATGATATATTTACTGTTTTATGCACATATTATCACTCTAAAGCGTTTTTTTTTTTTTTTTAAATTTCAAAAAAGTCGATCGAGCACTTCAGCGGCCTAGCGGCCTAGCGGCGTGAAGTTAGCGGCCTGGCGGCAATGACATGTGCTTATTAAAGCAAAAAGAACATTAAAGATTTTTTTACGAGTGACAAAAGGGTATTTTTCAGAGTACTTTTTTTGGTTATTTAGATGTTTTTATGCACCAGCCAATTGTATATCCCCCCAAGTCCGTAATAGCAGGGACTTTGACTTCAGGTCTCTCAAAACCCGGGTAAAATACCCGACCTGCGGGGACACACTGCTGGTAAAATCCCTGCCAAATGGCCTCGCAACCCCGAATACCTATGTGAGGCCCATTCCTGACTATTTTCAATATGAAGACAAAACCGCATTCACTAGGCACTGCGGGGCCATCTGAAAGGTAAAAACACAGCCCATTGCCTCTGCTGTCCCCGGTATACCCCTGGAACAAGGGCGATGTGTGGGCGGGGCAGTGGTTACAATTGACAAGTGCATTACAATCCCGGGTTATGCTGCAAATAAAAACAAAATATAAGGTGATAAACTCTCTGGCTTACTTATGTTGAGGTATATCCAGACCAGTGTTTATATCACTATTTGTGAAAAGATATTTGTTCAAAACTGTTGTTTTGTCAGAATTCGATCAAAAATGAGCTTGATAATCAATTTGGACCAAACAATGACTCATGTTCCAGTTAAGTTGACCTGTCCGATTTCCATTCAAAACGAGTCACTAATTACGCAATATAATCGCTACCAGTCTTAGATACCAGTACACATGCTTTATTGCATAATGATTGCTTTAAATAATGATCCTTTAGTGCATGAGACGATTAACAATGACTTCAAGCATGCTCAAAACACATTTATTGTAAAAAAATAAGATTTATTTTCCAAACTTCGAGCCATATTGTTTATACCGGAAGCCGCCATTTTGATTGAATTTATTGAAACTCATGCTAAACCGGTCGATATACAGTATAAAAACACTACGCATCGGTAACTTCCCTTTACAAAAACACGAAAACTAGCGTAGAAAAATTATACTTGAATATTTTAGCCTTTTAATAAATTATTACCTGAAAAAAATCTGCTTGGCGATCAAAATGGAGGTGCGGGCGCACAAAAAAAAAATATATATATATTTTTTTTACATTTTAAAAAAAAATAGGAGCGGTAAATCCGCGGAACGAAATATCAATTTGGTGTGGCCTAAAAGGTAAAGAAAAATATTCTGAATAGATAACAATGTAAGGCCGCTATGTAACTATATGAATAAAAAAAACTTGATTTATCATTGTTTTAAAAAAAAACGCATTAACAATTGTTTGGAAATAGAAAAAATAATTAGGACGCCAGGCCGCTAGGCCGCCAACTTCACGCCGCTAGGCCGCTAGGCCGCCAGGCCGCTAACCTCACGCCGCTAGGCCGCTAACTTCACGCCGCTAGGCCGCTAACTTCACGCCGCTAGGCCGCTAACTTCACGCCGCTAGGCCGCTAACTTCACGCCGCTAGGCCGCTAGGCCGCTAGGCCGCTAACTTCACGTACATCTATTTTTCTATCAATCCTGACACATATACATCTTGATGCCTTGGATTTTAATAGTAACAGACGAATAACCGAACGCTTGAGCATTCACCTCGTGTTCAGAATCCTTGATTGTAGTGCGCGGCCGAAATTATTTGAAGTCATCTTTTATAATAATATACCTTAAAGATTTCCGTTCGTTTAAATCTAAGAAGAAACGTTTTTAATTAAGTATTCATTTAAATTCCGTAAGAAATTATAATCAAGATATCATAGCTAATTAAAAGCCTTTTGTTGGTCTTTCAAGTTAAAAAAGATGATTTAATATTCAACATATATATTCAAGAGCTTTTTATTGATGAATAAACGAATAGGAGAATGAAATCAAGTGTACATATCCATTTGCATTGTCTCGATTTGAAAAACCTGATCATATAGGTCAGTATTTCATGTGCACGCTGTCCGCGCAGGCTCTCCTGCACGAACAAAACAAACAAATGTCAGTCTTTTGTTTGAATCCGCATCCCGAAATAGATCAAATGTGTTTATTAGTGAAATAGACATCACCCAAATGGCCATAAGGAATACAGGCTTTGAAACGACAAGTACTGACACAAACTTTTGCAAAGGAAGGGCTTAGGTGGAGTCATAGAAACACGATCTCGCGGCCACGTTTCGTTCGGAAATCGAGGTGTTATTTGATGTAAATTATCTTCAGTTTGCTGGATGTTAAATACCAGAAGTGTGTGATACACAATACAAATATTATTTTGTTTATCAAACTGTTTAAATGCTAAGGTTATTAACGGCCTGCAGGCCTTCCGATTTAAAATTCGAATACCTTCCTTTCAAATTTTCAATTTAGACTAATGGTGGAATTCAATGTTGCAGTATATGAAACAGGTTTTGCATGAACTTGTAAAAAACATTTCCTTTATGCAAACAAAGAAAGAATGAATGAATGTTTTGTATGTCTAATAGAATCCATTGAGGGCTAAGATCGTAGGCGAGAAGAAATTCACATACAAATCAATTTAATTCAATTCAACATACATCATGAATGAGTGACAACAGAGCGGAAAGGTTTTATGTAACAGTTACGTAGGCAGTTATTATATCCACTAATGGAAAGTTCAATAAAACTTAAATGAAGCATTAGCACTTCCATTAAGATTTCTAAAGTGATGTGCCAAAAAGTGCATACAGTCGAGAGCAATTCATTGAATACAATAGATTGACATTTCAAATATATTTAGTTCAACATATTCTTTTTTGCTAATGTAAGATTTAGTTTTGTTTTGTAATTTTGTTACTTTTCCTCGGAATTCGGTCATCCCAGACATCTTGAATCAATTCAGTATTTAAATACGTTGGTATTGTTGAAGCCTCCCTGGCTGAGTCCATAGTTGATCATTGATAAACACCCTAGTTTTATATATGTAGTGTGTTGTTTGTATAGTTCTGTGTTGTTGTACCATGTTTCTGGTTTATGATTGTTTTAAATGTCTTATGCAACTGAGCTTGTTAATGTAGTTTTTCACATAGGTATTAAGACGTTTGACTATTTGACTTGTTACTGTAATTCTTCATATAAATATTGATTAAAACATTTTTACGTTTGCCGTTGGCCTTTTGGGGGAAAATAAATTAGTGCATTACACCTTATGGAAAAACCAACAAAATAAGTATATTAGAAATGGTGAGGGAGTATGCCTTACCGGTTGGTTATACCTTAAAGTTTATTTGATCATGAATTTACTGGAGACATGCAGTACATGCCATCATTTTTAAACGAGCTTTTATACTGAAAACCTACAGGCTAACAAGCCCATAACCTAAAATCAAAAACGAATTATACATATCGGTATTATTTCTTGTCCATGAAGAGAGACAAAAAGGCGGTAGAGTGAACATGTGGTATTCATCATGCGCATTTGTTCATGAAGGTGAGATGGAAGAGTTAACATGTGGTGTTCATAATGCATCATATGTCTTCATTTAAACTAGTAGGTTGTAGATTGAACACTTGGTGTTGATGATGCGCATTTGTTCATTCAAACAAGAATGTTCGTCATGTGCTTTTTTATTCGAAATAGAAGGCGGAAGAGTGAACATGTGGTGTTCATTATGCGCCTTTGTTAATTCAAACTAGAAGGTGGTAGAATGAGCATGTGGTGTTCATCGTGCGTATTTGTTCATTTAAACTAGAAAGTGGTAGGATGATCATGTGGTGTTCCTAATGCATGAAATGCTTTCATTTATGCTTGATCGAACAAACCATAACCCCAAAAAACTAATCCCCGTGGAAGAACAATTGAAATATTGACTCTGACATTTGGCTTTGAAAGTCTTCTCAGCAGCAATTTTGGGGCGGCAAATGGCAATTACCATATATTTTTTTAAGCATTTCTTCAAATTTGTTCCATTCCTTTAAACGTCATGAGGTGGGTTTTTTGAGAATTCATTTATATTCAGAAACAAAATGATAGAAAACAGCAAAAAATTAAAACCAATGATGTTATATAACATATATCGCTTTTATTCTAAACGACCTCTTAATTATTTTGCCGTTATTATTATCTTTGTGATCCCCAGTGAAATTATATTTTTAATAACAAGATCTTATATGTTCATAATACGAAAGATGTTTTCATTGAAGTACATTTTTATGTTTTCGATTTGTTTAATAGATTCATAGTAATTAACAACAGTTAATGTGCTAAATTCAGTTCCCCTATTGTGCCATAATTAAGCACTATCATTTGTACCAAACTTTGAAGTATATTTGAACAATTATCCGCTTTCAGCTGAATATTAAGTATCTATATTGTTTGAACTGCAGGAAAGGATGCAGTCGAGTTGTTTCTCTTTGCGATATTAGTGTCACGACTAAAAACCTTTTATACGCTACGGAAGAGATCCATTATTAACCGCAGCTTGTTTAGCAACGCATTTACAGGAGAATTTGGCTAACCCTACGCTACGCAGCAATTCCTAGAAAGGATCACTGTCAAACCCTATTATTGCGCAACGCAGCATACCCTAGATGAGATCGCCGTTATACCCTACACCGCGCAACGCAGCCTCCCCGCGCAACGCAGCATCCCCGCGCAACGCAGCATACCCTAGATGAGATCGCCGTTATACCCTACACCGCGCAACGCAGCCTCCCCGCGCAACGCAACACACACTAGACGAGATCGCATTCCAATCGTCGCATTCCAACCGTTTATAAGTCAGTTTCGTGTTGTATGCCTGTGTTGTCCGAATGTAATTTGTGTACGTTGTGTGTCTTTTTAGTGTCTGTTAGGCCTTATCTAGGTCCCTTCAAACAAGGTTGTGGTTATTTCTTGCCTTATGGGCTTGGCCCTATAGTCCCATTAAATAAAACTAGTAAAATGTCAATAATATACTGTCAAATATTCATAAATACATTTACCAGGTCAAGTAATTTAGTCCAAATCGCAAATTTAAACCACTCTGAGAGGCACGAGGTTAGGGCCAGAATGACACTGAACGAGATACACAAACGTACAAAAAAAACACACAATCATGTGTTCATAAAATCCAAGAATAAATGCATCAATGCACAAACCAGGAGGAGCAACAAAACGAAAAATATACTAAAACATTAATATATATATTCTGTCGAATTTTTCAAGATATCCAAATGAATCTAACTCAGTCTTTCATAAAATGAGGCGGAATCTGCTGGTTAAAAGCAGTTTTAAAGAGAATCCCATTTCCCAAGAAAATAACCCGCGGATTTCAATCGAAAATGGTGTAGAAAAAAGTAGTTGAAGCAAAGTTTAGAATTCATTTTTATTTTTTAAAAACATGATTGGTTTATTTTTGTTCCATTCCACCAAGTCCCCTTTTAAAAAGAGCCCATCTTTATCCTAAATACACTGTCACCGTATGTTTGGTTATGGTTAACATATCCTGGGAAATTTGACATTGTTCATACCTGATTCAAAGTGGTAGGTGTTATATGTAGAATGAGCATTTTTATACCAAGATGGTTTGGGAATCATATTACCTACACACTCATTGATATGATTTTGTCAATAACACCTTATGACTCACATTATTAAACAATTCCCTAAAGCAGGGTATCATAAAGTAAATGTTATTGTTTATACAATTGGCTGCTATTTGTTGAGTACTACGTTTGATATGACAATGTTATTCTAAAACATGTTCTGCTCTATAGTGGATGTGGCAATACGTTTTGCTTTTAATTAATAGATGCATGAGGTAGAATGCTGAAAAAACTGGTTCAGGTGATGTTTGAAACAGTTTTGAAATTTTTATCCGCTCTCAGTTCCAAATCAGACGTCAACGTGCACACGGCTAAGTTTAAATTTTAACGACTGCATTTTCGAAAAATGACGTAACGTGCGCAGAAAATTGGGGAATTTTTCTACAATAATGAAATAAAATGAATTTCGCTCCAATTTTAGGCATACAATAAAACAAAATTGTTTCTTTCAGTGTAAGATTGTAATACATATTTCACCTCATGAACACCAAAAGTGAATTATTCACGCGTGGCTACGTCACTCGTAAAATATATCTTTTATATGTGCTCAATCGATGAAAAATCTTACAGTCTTACACTTAAAACAAACTACTATCATCTATAGCATCGTAAACTTTTCAGTAGTGCTTCCAAAAACGTCATTTAATTAAAATACCCCAAATCTGTGTAAAAAAAGTATAAAAAGGCCACAAGTCGTGCGATGAGGCTCCGATGTTAAGTGGGTCAGCAATGTCAATTTATTCATGCCGAATGATGCGAGTCTTGCGAACGTGACACGTGTTTGGCACAATCTACTTAGAGATGAATTATGTACATCAATCTTATAGATATATGTCAGAGTATTATTTTCATTTTTATATTCACTAAATGTCAATTCATCAAACGTTCTGCTAAAATATTATGTTTCCAGTCTGCGTATATTTCGCCGGTGCTAAATTATTAAAATTCTACTAGGTTAATTCCCAATTATTAAATGGCAGGGTATAGTTTAAGGTTTGTTGTTCGTAATGAGAATAACAAGTTGACTGGTAACGCACCTGCCCAATAAACTATTTTTAAAACTGATATTTGTACAACACAAATATAAACATATATTATACCTTACATAAAACGGTGTCCCTTCTTTGTATATATAATGTCGATCGGTCCGTATATCACTGTATTTTGATAAAAATCCAGTTTTATGACGTCAGCGGTCCATATCATATCTTTGGCTGGTCCGGCCCTCGCAAAAATGTAATATGGACCGCTGACGTCATACAACTGTGTGGCTTGTTTTTTACACAACGGCAACAAATGTCGCAAGTAAACATTTAAGCTATGTTCAATAAAACACATCTAAAGTTCTTTAAAATTATTGAATGGTAATATCAAATGTTCGGTATAATATAAGAAATATTTACACACCACTTCGGGCCATATGGCATTATAAGGAACGGCCAGTCGGCCCCCGGAGGTGAATGCCAACGCCTCGGTCCATATACACATTCGGGGGCTGACTGGCCGGTCCTTATAATGTCATATGACCATCAGTGGTGTGTAATATTTCTTAAATATGCAAGAACATATTCTAAATAATTACAAATTCATATGAACAAATTTGATGAAAGGTAGATCAAATAAACGTTAAAAAATAGTATTTTCGGATTAGTTAAAAATCACTAACATGCTTTATAAATCCGTCTCCAGGGGTAAAACTCGAGATATCGCTTAATGTCATTAATACACCCGAACGCCGCTCTAATCGGAAATGGCAGAAACATATTTAGTTCCGCCTTAAAATGACAATGCTGTGGATAGAGTTATGGTTCGTGCACACTACTCTTCCTCTCGTTGTGCTAAACGGTTAACCATTGTATGAAGTTTAGTTCAATTACATCCAGAACTTTCAAGTTATGCTCCGGACAAGAAAAAAGTAACGAAGGGCAATAACTCTGTAATTGGCTACCTATAGTTAATGTAAATGTTCATTGTTCTCTCTTTGTTCTTTACCATTGTATGAAGTTTCAATAAAGTCCATCCAGAAGTTTTCAAGTTTGACATTAAAAGGCAATATAATGTAACTGTAATTTTCTAAAAAAGAGATATGGTTCATGACAGTAACTCGAGGGGTGAATGCGAAAATGTTCTAAGTGACATTAAATAAAGAAGCAGATAGAACATTTTCGCTCTCACCCCTCGATGTACACTTTACATCATCCCATTGTGCTATACAATGTATCAAGTGCTATTAGATTAAATCCGTTATAGTTCAAGTAATGCTCTGGACAGGAAAATGTAACAAAGGGCAACTCTGTAATTGGCTTAACTTATGTCATAATTCGTGTTCACTGCACTTTCTCTTTTTCTGCTATATCGTTGCATGAAGTTTTCATAAATACCAAAAGTTTTCAAGTTCTTGTCAGGACAAAAAACCCACACAACAAAGGGCAGTACCCTGGTATTTGCTACAAAAGAGATATGGTTCCTGTATACGGCACTTCCTTTCATTGTGCTTTACCGTTGTATATTTTTTATTTAATTCCTTTTGTGAGTTTATAGATATGCCCACAAAAGAAAATGTTACAAAGGGAAAAAACTCCATAATTAACTTAAATAAAGTTATGGTTCCCATACACTGCACTTCCTCTCATTATGTTTTATTATTGTTAAATTAAATTCCATCCAATAGTTTTCATGTTACCTTAAGGACAAGCAAAATTGAAGGGACTAACTGACAACCCACAGCTCTAACCCTCAAACTTTATTAGGAGAATAAAAAGTCTCATAATTTTCTGCCATTAAGAATCACAAAATAACATCGAGTACAACACATTTATTGTATAAGGTACAGAAATAAAACACAACACAGATAAAAGCTGTATATTGCGAAGTATTTAAAATGCGAAAATATAACAGAAATCACATTTTCAATACTTTCCAAAAAAGAAAGTTGCAAAAGCGAAAATTGCGTCATTTTCTAAACACTATGCTTAACAGACAGATAAATCTCTAAATAACAATCCACTATCACAGGAGTCTAACAAATCTAGCACAATAAATGGTTTATACAATTATTTCAATAACAAAAGCAATAAAAGAATGCCAGAGTATAGAAAACAAGAGCTGTCACAGAGACAGCGCACTCGACTATTCCGTCGCTTTTCAATATAAGGATTGAAACGTTTTGGCAAAACATGCAAGGATCACTGTTAGATTAGATTTTAATGCAATACCGGTACATGGTGTGCTGAGATATTAACATAAATGTGGTTCCATGCGAAATTTTAACGAGAATTTCTAAGTCTAATAATAAAGGGCCATTATTTGCAGAATACAGTATAAATCTAACTTGGTTATTCAATTAAGTTGGGTGGTTGAATACCATTGTATAAAGTCTCAAAGCAATACATCAAATAGTTGCTGAGATATTATCCTATGCAACATGCAAGACCTTAACCAGAATTTCTAAGTCGCATAATTAAGGGGCAAAAATTATATATTATAAAAGATAGAGTTATCTTACTTGATTAAATAAGAAGGTTTAATAGATGGGAGCCTGTGTGTAAAGTTTCAATGCAAAACATGATGTATTCACTGAAGTATTGACTAAAAAGTGGTTACATGCAAAACCTTAACCAGAATTTTTATGTCGAATAAAAAAAAGGGGCCATTATTTTAATTTAATGCAAACTGGAGTTATCTTACTTGGTTATTTAAGTAGATTGGATGGTCGAGTACAATTGTATAAAGTCTCAATGCAATCCATCAAGTAATTGCTGAGATATTAACCTATGTGTGCTTACATGCAAAACCTTAACCAGAATGTCTAAGTCAAATAATAAAGGCCCATAATTTGCATTATATTCAAAAAAGTGTTGGGAATACATATCTAATGTTTCAATGCAATACATGATATATTTGCTGAGATATTGACTTAAATGTGGTTACATGCAAAACCTTAACCAGAATTTCTAAGTCGAATAATAAAGGGCAATTATTTTGCATTAAATGCAAACTAGAATTATCTAACTTGGTTAATTAAGTAGGTTGGATGGTTGACTAACATTGTATAAAGTCTCAATGCAATACCTCAAGTAGTTGCTGAGATATTAACCTATGTGTGCTTACACGCAAAGCCTTAACCAGAATTTCTAAGTCAAATAATAAAGGGCAATTATTTGCATTAAATGCAAACTAGAGTTATCTAACTTGTTTAATTTAGTAGGTTGGATGATTGAGTACCATTGTATCAAGTATCAATGCAATACCTCAAGTAGTTGCTGAGATATTAACCTATGTGTGCTTACACGCAAAACCTTAACCAGAATTTCTAAGTCGAATAATAAAGGCCTATTATTTGCATTATATTCAAATAATTGTTATCTAACTTCATTAATTTAGTATGTTAGATAGTTGGGAATACATATCCAAAGTTTCAATGCAATAACTGATGTATTTACTTAGATAATGACTTAAAGGTGCTTACATGCAAAACCTTAACCAAGGTGTGACACCAACGCCGCCGCCGCCACCGCCACCGCCACCGCCAGAGTGAGTAGTATAGCTCTCCTTATTCTTCGAATAGTCGAGCTAAAAAGCAATTCAATAAAAATATGTTTATCAACATACCATACCCAAAGCAGTTAACATTTTAAATAACAAATCAAACAGCCCTTTGTTGAACCGAGCTTTTGTGGTAAATTATAGATACTATTATTTGTGGTTAAATGTTCAAGGTAAAGTCAATGAGATTCATTCAGTAATGCATTGGAAACTACAAGCCACAAGGACAGGCCACATATCTTGTTTAATGGTACAGGGAGCATATTGTTCTGCATGGAATTGAAAGAGATATGACTGGCTATTTTTATAGAAAAACAACAACAACAACAACATAATTATTATAAAACTAGCCAGACATATTTTACACATTTAAGAACCCGGTAGGCTTCATATAAATTATTCAATTTCCAAAACTTTCACTTCATTATCTAACTGCTAGTAGTTATAAAACAAACATCTTAGAATAATCTGGTAATGGCTGTTAACTTTCAATGGCAAAAAGTATTACCTCAATCTTAAGACAGATCCTAATTTTCTATAGAAAATATATACAAATATATATTCCCTCATCAATAACAACCAGAAATAAAATATAAATGATATAAACATCGTAAAAATAAACAACATTCATTTATAAAACTATAACAAAACACAATAACTCATGAACAGGAATTCAGCGAGCCACAAAAAATATTAGATTTATAACCTAAATGCACAAACTCAAACCGTTTTCATCTATATAACTTAGTACTATTGTTTGCAAATGTGCTTATCAATCTGACAAATTCAATTATGCACCAAAAAGACAGTCAATATGTACCAGCTCAATGGTGGCTGCAGGCAGTCTGTATGACATCTACATGCTTCACAACCGAGAGAAGAAAGAGGGGTCAGTCCAGTTAAATGGGAGCTGACCTGAGCCTTCAGGTTCAATAAATCAACTCCCAAGTGAGGCTTAGAATATTAGAACCCCAGCTAAGACAATCATCCCATCCTATGATAATCAGAGCCAAATGAGAAATTTAGAGCCAACGCTTCACTAAGTAAGTTCAATGTGATAAGAATATGTCAAATCGCTGAAGTTGGCAGTAAGTATTTCTTTAATGCTTAAACACAATTGACAGGACAAAGATGTTGCTCACTTGTTGGTTTTAGGAGATGCAAAGGCCACAATTGATCACTGAATGCTACAAAACCAAATGTTCACTTGCAAACAGTAGTATAATTATAAAGAAAGTTGTCAACATGCAGTTTTATAATTCTCAACTTCATACTTTCTGTCAATTTATTGAAATATAACGGTGGAGATTGTACGATTGCAATATATATCACCTCATGAACACCAAAAGTAAATTATTCACTCGTGGCAAAGCCATTCAAGAAATATTACTTTTAGTGCTCACTCAGTGAAAAATTTGCACATCTTTATCTGAAACAAACAATTACCCTTTATAATTAATATATCTATATATAAATCAACTATCAATTAACATACAGACCCTGGGATATCAGAAATAGCTTGTACCCTATAATTGTACTCTGGAATTTTTCCTCACTAGATTTTGTCGAAATACATGTAATCTTAAAAAAAAGCCCCAGGCTGTTTTTAAGAATAGAAATACATGTTATTCATATATATATATTTTTTTTAATACAACTGAACACAAGACCAAGCAAAATTATGCCATGATATCATCATTATAAGTAATGTAAAAACATATCTGTTAACTGACCAAATTCAAACATTTGAACAATTTAATAAACTGTCATAACTATAACATTTAAAGATAAAGAAAATGTAATAAGCCCTAAAAACCATAGTTCTATTTCAAACTTTTTATATTGAAAATAGAGGTAGTAGTTGAAAATGAGAAACAATTTCAACCAAATTGAATTTTCAGGTTTTCTTTCTGGTTTTTTGTATTAACTTTGAACACAACATCATGAGTTGAATAATACCTTTCCATTCTAAGGCTTTGAAATGTTCATATTTGCATATTGAATATAATAATGTGTACAGACCAATATGGTCCACTTTAATTTCAATAACCACAACACATAGTAAATATATTTTAAATCACAACAGAAAAACACTTTAAACAACGATTCACTTATCAGCCATTTTTAACAGGCTTTGTCATGAAAATGTAGGTACACACATATACAAGAAATGATCTGCAAGTATTCCCGGTATAAGGTTTTGTGAAAATATCAAGTGCAACCATCATAAATGACCGTGATACTATTATGAAAGATGGCTGAACTGGCTGATGAAATATAACTTGCAATATAATCAAAAAAGCTTACTAACACTTTTAAGCCAAAAAACTCTAAAAAATAATTCTACAAATAGAAAGTTGCATTACCGGTACTCCATTTTGTGTGCTGTATTGCATGCACCCTCGCACATCTATGATTACCCATGTTGAAAGCTATCGTCGATAAATACCCATATTATCCATATTACTTTGAGCAGAATGAGAACTGGCACTACCGTTAAAGTAACATTTTGTTGAACACCCTGCAATTACCTGCATTATTGTATTAGAATAAAACACATGAGGATGAAAATATAAGATTGTGCACCAAAACAGATTACATCTTATAAATCATATTGTACTGAGAAGTAACAGATAATTACATTGTATAGTGATGTTAGAAAAATAATGCATTCAGTCCACTCCAGGCCCTGAAAACAACATGTACATGCAACAGGCTTGTAGCTAGGCCCCATGAATCTATCAATGTTGCTTTGTATTTGAAAAGTTGCTATGCATTCCACACCTTTGAGTGATACAAAAGGCAAAGCGTAATACTATTGCCAGACAGGGCCAATCACAGGTTTCCTGGTATCTAGATTTTGCCAGAATTGGGGTGATTATTGTAGTCGACACACATTTCTTTTTGCATGTTTCTTTTTAAAGTTAAAGATCCAAACTTGCTTTAGTCAAGATTGCATAGATGTAAATGAATTTCTCTTCACATCATTTTGAAAGAAGACATATATTTTCCTATAATTTTAGGCTTTTGTTACCTTAACCTGATTTATGTATTACCAAAATTATGCAAATATTTCTTAACATTTTTATCAAGTGTTTATATTTTGGTCTTTCCTAGTAGAAATTTTCATTTTTTTTCTCAGTGGGTCACCCCTTCCCAATCCAACCCATCTGCAGCCCCAATGTTTAATACCTTCCTACATGCCTGTGCACAGAAGCAAAACAATTTAACATATTTTGATAATTCCCAGAATTAACACAGGTATTTCATGTACTGCACATCTAAGCAAATCAAGTAAACATATCTTTGCAATGAGAACTATATGATTCAAGGTATGATATATATTCTACCAACTCGTTAACTGCCATTCCAAACTACATAAGGACTGATACAGCACTTATTTCCTGAACACATGTAAAATATATTTCTCTACTTTTAACAGATTCATGCTTAAAATATGAATAAAAACAACTGTAATACATGTAGCATATATATCACATCATACTCAGATGCAATGGGAAGAAACAAATTAAATGGTGTTGTCCTTCCTTCTTAATAGGCACAATGTACCTGTTACATACAAATACAAGTATTTAATCTACAATAATGACGCTAAGAAAACCATTGTTTGAGTACAAGTTTTTACCTTCCCTAACTTAGCCCCCACATCCACCGCCGCAACCACCCCCACATCCACCCCCGCCACAACCCCCTCCCCCTCCACAACCTCCACCTCCGCCACAACCTCCACCTCCACCACAACCTCCGCAACCCCCACAACCACCCCCATCACCATCACCACCCCCTCCACAGGCTGCCCCATCTGCCCCGTCCCCTCCACACGCTCCACCCTCACCGCCATCAGGTAGCCCATCCCACCCATCGCTGTAATCCACAACCCCACCACCACACATGGCACACATGTGGCTTCCATAGTGCTGTTGGATGTAATAGTTGGAGGGCGTGGTATACAGCAGGCCTGCAGCCACAATGAAGGTCATGTCATCAGAGGGTATAGACTGGACGGCCTTTTTACCTCGAGTTGTTGACTTTGGCTTCACCTGGGCACCCTCTTTCCAGCCAGTCGGTCTTGGGACACAAAGCACACATGCAAAAGAGACACAGAGAAGGCAAGTGCGAGGTTTTCTGCTACTTCACCTAATTCAGTATCAATCTTCAGAATCCCTTTCATCAAATCAACTTCTGACGACTCAAACTTAAAGGCATAGCGGTTCTGCAGGTAGCCAAGAGTTATGGAAACAATCTTGCCAGTACTCACTTTGTAGAACTTCAGCATCAAAGTACCAGGGGATCCCTTTACACCATGTTTTTCTGAAAGTATAAACGAGGTATAATTAAATTTGTTATTTCAGTAAAGTATATTTCATTTGTTTATTTTACATGGACACAACACTTGACAAGAATTCAAATTATTACATGTTACAAGAATCATAATGGAACCGTTTAAAATACATGTTAAACTATCATCTACATTGAGGACTTTGGAGTTTCATATTTTCAAATTGATGAATAAAAATAAAGTGAGCGATCAAAACTAAAATTAGTGTATTGGAATAGGTGTCTGCCTCTCATTCAAGAGGTTGTGGGTTCCCCACCAGGGGATCATTCTAGAGGCCTTTCAAAATAGTTTCAACCCAGGAAACAGACTTTTGAGTGTTTCTAGAAGCTGTCAGCTTACGTCACAATCAAGCTAAAAGAAATTAGTATAAACCAAATAAACCAGTTTTCATTGTAGATACTTACGTCTGGTGCCTGCCACGCCTTTCTTGAGCCCGGCCCATCTGCCCACCAGTATGCCCCAGTCCCCAGTGTGGTTTTTAATGAGCACTGCTCGCTCTCCAAGTTTCGGGTTTAATGTCAACCCATTCCTGTCATGCACCTGAATTTAAATTCATATATTTTATTTACAATTGTTAGACAATTGTGTAAGTCACCCCCAAAGTGAACATGCACCTCCTCTAAACTTTATTTTTACAAGCTCTACTTGTGATACCGGTGGCACAATTAATTCTTTTGCCATATTAGTTTAAATTATGCATCATAGTGTATTCTAGACATGTTTATTCCACAAATAAATCAAAACAACTTCATGACTGTGCTAGAGAGAGGCTCAGGAAACAATGATGTTAATTATATCTCCTTTACCTCAGTTGGTAGGGGTAGTTGGTCAGACGCAACCAGGTGAGCGATGGCGCCATCTTGTCATGGTAGAACACCTGGACCACTGACATCATCAATGGGGCACTGTGAATTGTTCGCACTGTGAAATGCTTCACACCAATGTGGTTCTTCAAACTGAAATATGCCAGAAAATCATCATACATGTAGTTAAAGAGTAAATAATGTATTTTTACATAATATGTAAGATCCATAATCAAAAATGATTGATGTTACTAGATTTCAAGAATTGTTAAAGTCAGTTTTTATCACAGAAATATCTCCTCTTTGCAAAATAAATTTAATTATGTAAAGCAATAAGACTTATGAATAAAGTTTGCCTAATGAAGTAATACCCATCAGTTAAAATTACAGGCATGTGTTATGGAACCCACCTATGAGATGCCACTTGGCACTGATTGCTAACTCCTGCAGGCAGCTTCTCTAACGCAACCGGCCCCCAGAGAGACTTGATGTTCTCCGGGATAATCGCATTCTCATACTTCCCAGCATCTAGAAACAACAGGGCTTGTTCAGCATGTGGAGGACTGTAGTTCCCTGTGACACTCAATACAGTTGGACCAATGCTCAATTGTTCCTTTAAGTCCCCACCACGGCTTGATGAAGGATAACCATCAATCTTCATGAGAATATTGATATTTCCAGACCCTACAACTTCTTTTGAACCAAATATACTCCATCCAGTCTTTTTCTTAACAACAAATTTCAGGACATTGGATTCGATTGTCTTAAAATCAATGTCTATGTCATTCCAAGAGAAAGGCTGCATGCCTGCATCATAGGGTAATTTCAATTTGAAATTTGTCTTCAATATTTTATCATTTGCTGCAGATGAAATTTCTACTTGCAAGTATTTGAATTTCGCTTGCCCGAGCTTCTCATACTGCAATGTGACTTTGTCAAGTTTCAGACGAGTTGTCTTAGTGCAGAATGTGAGGATGTCTTCACCTGTCAATTTGTACAGGATGCCACCTGGTGGTAGCCCACGATACATTGCCCCAAACATAGCAAAATTCTCATTGTAATGTAGCTTCCATTGTTCTCTTGTCTTCAAGTCTGAATTTGCCAATTTTGATCCTTCACTTCTGTCATTTACAGTGTCATCATGGTTAAAAAGATGTCCAATGATTCTGTTTGTATCAGCAGCATACACACGTGGATTCAGCTGGTGAGAGTGCCATATCAGGTCTATGTCGTAGCAAGGAACAATAAATTCTTTGGGCAGTTTTGTTTTTAGGAAAAGAAATTGTTTGTACCTCTCTAAACTGTTCTTTAAAAACAGTTTGTCCTGATAGTGAGGCAATGACACTTGGTAGTAGAAGACCGCTTGTCTCGAGGCGGCACTGACAACATCATAAGATAACTTTGAGGCAAAGTTTTGTACCTCAGGCTTATTTACAGCATCTGGGTCTGGCAAGAAAGGCTCTGGTGAATATTTTGCAGACCAGTAGGTATGAGCTTTTGTTTGATCTTTTTTGAAGTCAGAAGAACTTTTCAGAGTATGGTCAATGACCATTCCAGACATATTTTGACAGTCATGTGCATACGCCTTGGGGGACAGCATATGACAGTGCCAGATCCATTCAATGTCTAAGGGAGCTGAGAGTTTCTCTTTTGGGTGCTCTGCTGCCAGAGGTAGCCAGAATGTCTCATATCTGTATAATGCGTAGCGAAGAAACGCAGTACTTTTAAGATTTGGATTAGCTTCAATTGTTCTCAGAAACTGAATGTGATATGATGACTGTGTCTCCAGGTTCACATCAAAATGCAGCTTGTGTGCCGCTTTCTTTAATTTAGTCATCCTGTTCTTGTAGGATGATTGTTTTGTATCTCAGACTATCTTAGCTTCAAATATTATCCTGTATGGCTGGAAAGATAAAAGTATTACTGTTACTCCTTTTTGAGAAAAGTAAAATTGATCCTGATAAAAAAAAAAACTAGTTGATAATAATACTGTAGTAATGGAATTGGTGTCCTATGGTCATGATGAGCTGTCTAGAATCTGAGTTAAAGGGGATCTGGTCATTTCGTAACCTTACTATTTTGTAACCGCTCATTCTTGGCTATTTCGTAACGATTGTGTTAGTCATTTCGTAACCGTTGACAAATTGATTGGTCATTTGGTAACCATCAGTTAACGAGGTGTTAAATGGCACACTTATAACCTCGTTAAGTTTATTGCTCAATACCTAATACATATTGCACAGCAACCAAGATAACAATAGGGAAATATCCCACAAATTCCTGCTAATAACAAGCTAACAATTACAATTACTTAATTGAGCGTCATGTTCCATGACACATTCCATTCTGCATACAAACTACAAAAACAGCCTTAAATT
Organism: Mya arenaria; assembly: GCF_026914265.1. NCBI lineage: Eukaryota > Metazoa > Mollusca > Bivalvia > Myida > Myidae > Mya > Mya arenaria. The sequence goes on along the minus strand of NC_069135.1, from coordinate 7,443,481 downwards.
CTATATTTTTATATTATAATAAGTTATTTTAACATAAGCATATTTATAATAAGCATATAAAAAGCACATATAACATTCCGATAAATCATTTTATTAATTGAATTAAATGTTGGTTAGTCGTGCTAATTAAATTGATTGCAATTAATGTTGTCTTACTTAATTTCATTGTTTGTTCACACCTTGATAGTAATAATCATAGAATGCACTTCAACATTTATAGTTTTTACTAACTTGTATTTGGAAAATAAAATTATTTATATTGAAGTATGTATTATCCATCATTTAAATGTTTGACTGATGGTTACGAAATGACCAATCGATTTGTCAACGGTTACTATATGACTAATACAATGGTTACAAAATAACCAAGAATGAGCGGTTACGATATGGTAAGGTTACGCAATGACCATAATTCAGTTAAAGTCTCTATGCTGTTTTCTCTGTGCTCTTAAAATTCTTTGCCTCCAGGAATTTCCCACTCAAAACAGTTTTAAGTGGAGGTCAATTATCTATCTCTGAATGATGCCAACTCCCTTTCCCAGTATTACTGACATGCACATTGGGCGTCTGCTTGTTTGTGAAAAGTGAAAAAATATTGACTTGATGGGTGCATCACAGGAAATAACAGTTTTGGGGATAGGTGAGAGATCAAGGTCAATTATCTTTTTATCTGAAAAAACTTTAGACTTTTTTTCTATACACTGACACATAAACTCAGAACTAGAAAAGCATCAACAAAAAGACCCTAAATCGGTCATATATCACCTGAGTCGAGTTGAAACAAGGATAAATATGATGATGATGGCCAAAATGTGAGATTATACAGTGTGATACTTCATGCGGTTGTTGGCATCGATATCTATTAACATTTATTCTAATAACCATGTGTAAAAATAAAGTTCATTTACTTACATACGTAAAAGTTAAAACGTATCTTTCTCTTGCTACAAACAATCACTTCCGGGTACGAACGAGACTGATAACGAAACACAATTCACCTGTTAGTGCTAGTTAAGTAAACATCCACTTTAGGTAAGGTTTGCATATCAGTGGTACTGATCACCGATAACAGCACCTTTCATTATATATCGGCTGTCTAGGATAAGTTTAAAAATATGTCAAAAAGGGGATTTTCCTCTAGGTTGTCTGGATTTGTTACGAAATTCTTTGTCACGTGATTCTATGTAACATTCGGAACAGCTCAACATTTATCATTAGACTGGTACCCTTATTCTCTTTTCTACAAAAATTAGATTTTTATCAAAAAGTAACGAAGAGTACTAGTCTATTTCCCATCGAAAACAACGATTGAAGATGGCCGATGGGTTCCGAATGTCTTTGTTTTGGGTGGTATGAAACCCGGATCATACGGATAACCTCGCTAAATCGAACAGATTTTTTTTGGATATCCCTGTCATTTCGGACCAATTACCATCTCGGCCTGTTCAATTCGACCCAATGGCAAACGCTGCCTGGTTTAAGATATATATAAAAGCATACCGATATTTACACGTTAAACTAATCAATAATTGACCAGGAATCAATGGGACACTGACAAATGGACGACTACAGTGGAGTATTAAAATATGTATTAAAAGTTCAAAATAAAAATAATAACATCGAGAACGTTAACAGAGTATCATGTGTTTTGTTACAGCTGGAACGGTAGGATTAATCTATTCCCAGATTACAGGCGTACTCAACGATACATGTGTTTAAACGCCGCCAAAATCGGAACCCCAGTAGCGCCGCTCTACCATTTAACGCTTTTTCCTTCTTTTTGGCTATATTTGTCAAACTTGATGTTAATTTTGCATGGTTTTGCTGATGTTATTGCCAAAAACTCAAACTGATATGATCTGCATAATCCTTATAAAGCCATGTGCATCCATAATTTCAAGAATTACACCAAAAGTATATGATCGTTAAAGTAATTTCAATCATTTAAAACTATATATATCTATCTAAAGAACTTTAACAAATTGAACAAAAATAGTTTATATAAGAAACATGTCAGTTGAGATCATTATTTTCGTACCGAACAGTCCAGATTGCAGGACAATTTGGGAGTATGATAAGTCCTACAATTTCAAACAGCCAAGACTGGAAAAGCATGTATACATGTAACAAGTAAACACCGAGGCTCTTGGAGGTGGTGACCCTCAAGCTAGGACCGGAAGTCTTCTGCGTTTTCTTATTTACGTCAATGATATATCATAATCACTTTTAGATATAACCTGTCTCGAGGTTCTTGGAAATGGTGTCCCTCAAGGATCCGTGCTAGGTCCTCTCCTTTTTCCTTATTTACGTCAATGATATAGCAAAATTTTTTTAACTATAACCCATCTCTTTAAAGACGACAATTATTTAGCTATTTCCCCCCATGATTTTAAAATGATAGAACACACACTAACTCGTGACTAAAACTTTAAAGGCTATCCATAAATGGTCATATCAATGACTGGTAATCTTATATCATGCAAAAACAGAGGCAATGTGATTGGCGTACTAACTAACGAAGTCGTTCGATCAGCACTTCTATTTGGTAGACAATTTATTAACAATATATATAGACATTAAGACATTAATTAGGTCAATGACTTTGAGTATACAATATTTATATATTCACAATTAAGTGGACGAAAATAAAAACAAAAATTATTATATATAAGTAAAAGAAGAATCATTGGACAGATTACAAAATGAAAATATTTGTAAATATTGATGAATATACATATTGTGTAATCCATAATAATAATTAAGTATGCGATAGCGAGAGGACAGTGTGTTTGAAAGTGTTTTTGTGGATGTACATATTTAGTATTTTCATAATATTAATAGAACACATTTCTGAATTTGGAAGGACTATGAATAAAACTTCGCTAAAGTTATATTAAATTTTACATTATTTGACTGCATTTGGTCTTTTTCCAATAATATTGATCTGTTTTTCAAGTATTTATACAAAGAGGAAATTTAATAATAAAACGAAATTCATCTTCCAATTCATTGCATTATTTCCACTTTCTATCTTAAAAAAAATTGGTTCAGGTTCATGCAATCTTACTACTTTAGCTTCTAATCTAGTTCTAATTTAGTTCTTGCTCGCGATGAGATATTTAACTCTGACATCCAGTTTTGTATAAATGTATCATGTAGCATTGATTTCATCACAAACACCTCAATTTAACCAAGCATAATGAAAACCAAAAGACTGTAAAAGAGTACACATAACCGTTGCCCATGACTTACAGTTACACTTTGGCCCTTTTTTCTAAATAACAACATATGACAGTAAATATATTTTACATATTTACATTTATGTTTCTTCTAGACAAAATAGATGACCACACTCATCATAACTGAAATTATTTTGGGTTTGAATTTTAATCCGTAAAAGCTGTTTTTGCAGAAATTCAAATGAACTATTTTTAGAAAAATAACTAGCTGTATGCTAGCATTAACATACGAAGTGGAAAAGATATTCAACTCTGTTTGTTTTTCATCAAGATGGATAATCTGGCCAAATAAAAAATCTCGTAACATATTTTAATAATACATTTAATGTACGTCTGAACCTGTGATCTAGTGCAACAGCTGTTATGTAATTGGGTGGTCAGTGTATATAAACACAATTCAATGTTTTATACTTTAATAACGATCGATTACATCTCATGATAGTAAACACAACTCTCCTATGTACAAAAGCCTGCAGCAGTAATCAGATTAACATTAGAGAGTAGGCGGAACCTAATATTCATTAGCAGTTCTGAGTAATCATGGTAACATTTTATATGAATGGATCACCAAACAACAGCAATTCTAACATATTATACGGCTGACACTACACATCAGGGATTCTTAAATATATTCTTTCTGTCCATGTAAGTTAAGGCTATATTGCAGTGTAAATGGGCAAATGTATTTTCCAGGTTTTGTAAACATGTATGAAACCCCCCAAACTAGTTTTACCTTTGTTTTGAATTACTTAATGTTTGTTTTTTTTTAAAATCCATCCACAATTTATTCACTTGTCCTTAAAATCCGGTAATTACTGTATCTGTAAATGATTTGAAGTATCCGGGTTATCTCGTTGTTTTTTTTAAAATTGTTTTGACGTCCTTAGTTGGCCGTAACCGGAAGTTCAGAAAATATTTTGTAAATAATTGTTTTACACAGAACAGTTGATCATGTTCCCGTAACGGACAATTTTTAAAGGTATTTTAAACAATCTCCATAAATTTACTTATCATATTTTCGTCCAGCCATCATTGAATGCAACTAATGTTATCTCCACCAATCCATGACGAGGTGCTTTAGGACTTAGGTCACTTGTTCATTTGTCTTGACAAGTATATTACATAAATGGAAGACCTACCTATGTGATACCTTTGTGAGGTGGGGAAATATTTAAGCCCTGGACGCCTTGTCATTCCCCTAATCTTTTAGGTTGTGTTACTTGGTTCCGATATAGGCTATAATCAGCTATATATTCAGAAGAATTACGGACACTACGGACCATGGACATTACGGACCAGACATTACGGACCAGATTTAGGGACACTACGGACCAGATTTAGGGACATTACGGACCATCTTCAGAAACTTACGGACCATGATTTATAATGTTTTTAAGCATTTTTTTTTAATTTATTCACTCATCGGTCTTAAATTTGTTAATAAATACTTCAATATGAGTGCTCAGTATGACAATTATCTTTAATGTAACTGAAAAATCCAATGAAATTCCATTGTTAAACATCAATGTATTTTTAATAAAATATAATAATGTGAATAATAATGAACGAAATATGTGTTTATCTTATAATTGTAAATGTGAATATTAATGCCAACGAGTGGTCTACAAGCAGTCTGCTCAAAGCATGTGCGAGACTTTATGGGCCTGTTTAGATAAGAATGGTGGCTTTGGTGACATGTGCTGTTTATTCGTGATTAACAAATTAAAAACTAATGAGTGAATAATGAGTGAATAATTTAAAAACAATATGTTTAAATCATGGTCCGTAAGTTTCCGAAGATGGTCCGTAATGTCCCTAAATCTGGTCCGTAGTGTCCCTAAATCTGGTCCGTAATGTCTGGTCCGTAATGTCCATGGTCCGTAGTGTCCGTGACCCATTCAGAAACTTGTTCAAGTCACAATTTCAACATAAAATACTCTCATTGATGATTGAGCAAGACCTACTTTCCCTCAGCCAAATTTCACTTAAGTAACCAAAAAAATGAATCATGGATTTTCAGCCCTCAGCATCTGATTAGTTGACCAAAGAATCACGATCATGGCGTTTCTCAAAGGGGTTTACATCAGGGTTGTCGTAGTGAGGAAAAATGAATCTGTTTTTTAGCGAATTTTTATATTGGTTAGGGAACTTCGGGAAAAGGAGCAAAAGTAATAGAAGAGTCAAGGAAATTTTTAACCTGAGGGTGAAATTCTTTTTCTGTGGAAAACTCCCCAAAATGTCACTTGCTATTTTGAACTACCAATTATAAATATCATGTAATAATAGTTATAAGAAGAATAACATCTGAAAAGAATGAATATTTTCTTGCTCTCAACAGTAGCACTTCATCAGATTCAGAGTTCCGCTTCCGGGTCACAAAATCAACAATATTGGATGATTTCCGATGCTTATGTTCATATTACACTCTGTGGTAAATGAGCACCTCAGAGGAACTGGGCAGGGATTTTACTCATTTAAGGGAGGGAATAAATTTGACCCTTGGGGGGGAAACCCTCAAACATCGGCTTTATCTCTCTTATTGAGCAAGGAAAGTGAATCCAACTTGATCAGTATACTGTATTATATCACTCAATAAATTTCAGAAGTTTCGAAACAGACTATATCAATGCTATCCTCAGGCTGTTATAGTGCACACTGCACAGATTCTGGAGTAGTAGAATTTAGTGCATCTAAAATTATGTCCAAGGCTTTTGCAGTTACAATATTTAATCATAATGCTTTAATTGTGTATGCCACAAATAATTTAGTATGAAATCCTCTGTTTGAACCCAGCCACATTGATGTGGCATATAACCCTTGACTTTATTGCTATGACTGCTGCTAAAGGGCCCGATCTCACCTGGTATCAACAACATATCTGTATCACAAATGCCGTCTGTGTTTGTCAAGGTGTCAAGGTCGTTCACAGTCTCTGTTGAGCTTCTTGTGCCACAAATGTATGCAAGTCATTCTTCTTATGTGCTGAACACGAACAGAACTATATTTAATCTCTTATTGTCTGTGACTGTTGACGACCAATGTGAGCATTTCTTTAATATCAGACAAAAATATGAGCATGCACTAGGTTTAATTATATTAAAAACAGTTGGATTTTAATGATGATTTAACAAAACATAGACAAACGTTCTAGTGACGGAACATATTATGACAACATGATCGTTAGTATTGGCAGCATTCAAATCTCATGGGGGGGTATTGTTGTTGATGGGACTAAGCATTGATGAATTCTATTTGGTTAAGCCGAGGAAAAAGGTGTGAAGAGTGGCAAACCTTGGAGACCTAAATGGATCAATGCAGACAGGCTCATAGTTTTAAGAATCAGGGGCGGTAACACCCCCAACATACTAGTATAATTGTCTGCACAGGAACAGTATCAAAGTCATTGGATGCAAAGTTCTTGGAGACCATAACAATGGTTACAATGCACAATTTACGGCAATCATGTTGGGGAGAAGGTTGAAGGGTACACAACTTTTGATGATGGGGCAGATATCAAGAGCATGGCCATTTAAAATAAGACCAGGGGAGCAGCTACAAGGTAGATCTGCGCATATTTTCAGTGATCAAATAGTAATAAAGATCGAGGTGGGAGCTGAAGCTGCCTAGACAGGCATACATAACATTACCATGGTGGCCACTAGGAGAAGTGCAATAGAGCTAAAAACTAGGGATGGAAGCGAATATCCGAGTATCCGGATATCCGGATATCACGCAAGTATTCGGATACCAAAATGGGTATTCGAATATTCGTTAAAAATTAAAATTTCAATGAAATCGCTAAGCAGAGACATAGCAATTGTATAAAACTTTTCAGATGAAATATTTCAGGTGATCAACAGTGTCTGTCGCGAAGCGGGTATGTGTCACAAATCGTCTGCTAATTGGGTGTTTGCACAAGGCGTGATATTGTGCCCTTCTGCAGCACCCTGTGAAGTTCTATGACCTTATTTACAATGACAAGTGTTGTTTTATGATCTCATATGTGCTTAATTGACACTAATTGGCACTATTTGATATTAAACGGATTGATCATTAATCCGTAGGAATTGATCGTCCATCACAAGTTAAGGGTCGTGCAATCAAAGCTATTAATGACCGTATGCATCATATTTTTGATGAATATGCATGAAGAAATTATTGCTATCTGAACAATAAATACAAAAACAAATTTGTTTATCTTTTCACGTTTCAATCAAATTTCCATCATTTTGCATCTTGTACTTGTGTCTTGAATTATTAATTGTTATTCCTGTATCACGACTATGGATATATGCCTCCAACATTGACTTCAAGTGTTCGGAAGTATTCTCAAAATCCGAGGATGGTAAATTGTTGTGTGTAAACATTAGTTTAATGATAAATAAAAAAGTACACGCATGTAAATAAAGAAAAATCAGAGCGTCTTTTTGTCTTCTTATCTTTTCCCCAATTATATCCTTCATTACAAAACACGCAGAAATTGTAGGTATTGCATTAAATCAAACAATGTAATGAAATAAAATTACAATCGGAAACCTGCTGATAAATAACAAACTCGAAGGCACGTGGCAGTAACCAGGCAACCACCTCGGCCGAAGTGACTATCAAATTCGCGAGTTGTTTATTAGGTATTCATCATGAGTTTTATGACGTAAAATGAGTAGTTTAGCTTTGATTATAACATTATAAATTATTAAGACTGAGAAAGAATGAATGAAAAGTGAAAATGCCATATGACGTATTATAAATTAAGTGAACAATTATGTCAAATATCAGAAGGTAGGTGACATATAATAGGAAATTTACTTATTATGAAAACAATTTGATACGAGTATCCGAATAGTATTCGAATACTTGATACGAATATCCTGATACCGATTTGGTATCCGGTTTCCATCCCTACTAAAAACTGTAATTGTAAGCAAAGATGAAAGTTTATCGGAGACATGGGTGGAGAAATTTATTAAGACCTATTATGGCTTTATTTGAAGTGCACTTAAAAAACAAAGTTAAAATTCTGAAAATTTACGACATTTTGATGTGTTTAGATAACAGTTTCAATGCCTAAATAAACTTCACTACCCAGAATGAGGTAACCCTCCTCTGGCACCGAATCCCAGCATTGGTTAGTTCTTTTTTTTTTTTTTAAATATTTAAGAACCAGGGTCCTAAAAGAAAGTCAGCTCTAAGGCCTTATGAGACAAGGCACAGTGAAATGGGACAGAATTGGTTCCCAAACTTAAGTATCTTTGTATTAGTAGTAGTTGTGTTGAAATAACCAACCCAATAAATCTGTTTTTATATTTGTCATTTTAATTGCAGTCAAAATTGGCTTTGATAAAATAAAATAAAAAGTCTGTATTCTGACATGTGGGGTACAATCTCTTACATATTATGAACATACTGTATTCCACTTTGTCTTAATTTTGTTGACTGTAATTGTTGTTTGCCATTTTAAATGGCTCGTTTATATGATATATATTTTTATAATAGGATCATTGAATTCAGGTACTGGTTGAAAAAGGTCAAACTGCAGTGATGTCTGGTCGTGAAATAATCATCGATCAGGCACCCATAATGATACAACCTCAATGGGCTCCGGTTCCTGTTTCAACAGATGATATTCGTGATCTCTATGAAGACCTGGAGTATGACGAAGATGCTATCAGCCTAGGGTCTGCAGGTAGATGGACAAAGGATCGAGGAAGGAGCCATTACGGTCATGGCAGAATTGGAAAGGTCAGCATGTACTACAATAATTGCTTCAGTGTGTGGGCTTTGAGCATTTTAAGATTTCAACATAAACATATTGCTAATATATTTTCAAAACGCTCAAAATTGTTTGGAAAAGTTGAATAATACTAGTCTTACTAGACAGTTAATACGTTGTACTTGATTACATATTTCCCATGCTTTTAAATTTTGATTCTCATAATCATGTTTATGGGATTGTAAGGAAGTATATTTATTGTAACTTTCATTTGGCATTGAAGTGCTAGTTAAATTTAGCCTGTAGTGGGGCGACTGTTCAGAATATTGTTAAAGTTAACAATTTTATGTCGTCATTGTTAACTTTCAAGTCTTTAATGAAGCTTGTGATCTGCAGTACTGCTTATTTAAATATATGAGCATGTCATATTATTTTTCACCTTTAAAAGTTTACTATGACACCATTTACAAGGCTGTTGATTTACAAAGTTATTAACAATCTGTTCAAAGTTTCTCTGTTATCATTTCTTGAGGTATCCAATATAGAAATATGTTTGTTAGAAATATATTTGTCGTTTCATCGTGCCATTCGTAACTAGTAATGTTAATTTTTCGTGGCTGGTCACCCCATATAACTTGGGCATCGTTTTAAAGTGTGTTACTAACTGATTACTAATATGTAACATTTATGACCCAAAATATGTTATAGATAAAGTTATGGCAGTTTTTTTCTTATTTCATCTGATGTCGGAAGTGAAAGGACTGATTTATCAATTTATTTTAAGGTCAAAGTGTGTTTGCATTATTTTTATCAGTAGAATATATATTTTTTATGTTCTTCCTCTACACATTAAACTCCTACATATGATACAAATAATATTGGGCCATAAAAAAACACAATATTTTAAAAATTGCATCCACTTTCATGATTTTGTCACAAATTCATGGTGACAATGGTGATGGCCAGTGGGAACCCTAGTCACCAGATCTCAAACTTTCACTTGATTGTATTTCACGATATCTTAACTGCCTTTTTTCGTACAGGGCCAAAATGACAGTAATGTAATAGAAGAAGTAGAGGAAGAAGACAATGAAAGAGATGATGATGATGACTCCGAGATTCACTCAAGGGTTGGGGACTTTTTCACGGCCCCCTGCAGGGCTGCTGAGCAGGCCGAGGAGTTTGTAAAAAAAGTCTGGGAGGCTGGCTGGAGGGTTGTCCATCATAATTCCTTGCCCAACTGGCTCCGAGATAATGACTTCCTGCACAAGGGACACCGTTTACCTACAAACTCATTTCTGGCCTGCTTCAAGTCCATATTCAGAGTGCACACGGAGACAGGCAATATTTGGACACATCTGTTGGGTATGGTTACCCTTAAACTATTCAGAAAACAATCAAACTTGTAGGTTTCTTGAGCTTTTATGTTGACAATACTTGCTAATAAATTTAAATAAAAACTATTGATTGAAAAAGAGATTATATGATATTCAGTTCAGTCATGCAGGCATTAAAGCTTACTTGGTTGTAGGATGAACATGTAGTTTGTGGCAGAATTTCACCCTTACTGTTCCTTTGTTTTTTCAGGCATGATAGCCTTTATAGGCATTACCAGTTATTTTGTTACTCGACCCTCGTTTGAGATCCAGTGGCAGGAGAAAGCTGTGTTTTCTGCCTTCTTTGTGGGAGCAATTGTCTGTCTGGGCTTCTCATGGGTGTTCCATACAGTCTTCAACCATTCGCAAGGAGTTGGAAAACTGTTTAATAAGTATGATTATAACCCAATTACATTATTCTTTTAATAAGCTTCGCCACATTTTTCATTTTTATATTTTGAAAACAATATAAACTAATTTTCCTGTATGTCCCCTACGGCACATGTGAAGCCAAAGAGTGTCAGTTTTTCTTCATGGCTTTCTTGATAATTATTAAAACCAGAGTTATTTGCCTAGCTACACATTGCATATAGTTTTATGGGAATTATTTGCTTAAGATAAATTGGTCTAAGTTTAATGAATATTAGTTATTTTTTTATTATACTGTATAATATTAGAAGCAACTAGCAAGGTTCACATACTTAATCTGACACCTTTTTTTGTCCAGGTTAGACTACTGTGGAATAGCAATACTGACAATGGGGTCTTTTGTCCCGTGGCTTCATTATGGTTTCTACTGCAAGCTGGGGGTGAAGATAATCTACATGGCTCTCACTTTCGGCCTCGGAACTCTGTGTATCATTGTGTCTCTCTGGAGTAAATTCAGTGAGCCTAGGTTCAGACCTTTACGGGCAGGTATGTATAATCCAGTACCTTTGTAATATAGTATTAATGTATAGGTACCTCTCAGACGCCAACATTTTTTTTGCTATTAAATATCTTCATGTTGGAAAGTACATGTGAGAATAGTTTTTATTATTTTAGTTGTGTTCGTGATATTATAAGAATTGGAGATACAAAATGTAAATTAAAAACTGAATGGTTCGGTTCATGAAGGTTCATTTTAAGTCTGCAAATTCACAAAAGCTGGAAAGAAAATGGTGCTAGAAGCCTATGTTATGATCAATTGTGAGACTTTTATAATATCAATCAATACAGAATTTGGCATTGCTACATGTATGTTTCACAACACAATTTGTTATAGAAAATTAGTATAGGCATGGATGTTACCATAAAAAATATTAAATGCTTAACAAAGGCAAAATTTGAAAAATATCACTGGATTACAATTTGTTACTAAATTTCATCAAAACAAATTGACAGGGCTGTCTTTCTTATTCTCTGGCTATTATTCAATTCCAAACCCCACCTTTAAAATAAATATTTCTCTACAATTTTGTGATTGTTTGTACTTTGAAGAAAAGAAGGGGATCATACACCAGACACAAAATGGCCATTATATATTCTTTTTTATTGGTGTGCAATATGCTGTCACTGGAATTCAGTTATTTCTATTAAATGTTAATGATATCGCCTATAAAACAAAATGCTTTTTTACACTTAATTTTATTTTTTAATAATAATAATAAGATGTATTTGTGTCAATTGAAAGTGACAATCTAATTCAAAATCAATGCAAACATAAATAACACACATGCATTTTGAGTGATAAAACTTTAACTACTTACTAAATAATGCATTTATGGAAAATATTAATTATTGATAACAATATTGTAACCGTGTATAAAATAGCTTAAAGCGCAAAAATATTAAATGATTGGTGAATGCTAAAAGATTTACTGTGGTTTACTATAGTCTCATAAGGTAGAAATACAATGTTTTATTCTTATTTATTTCAAATTTAACTCGGTATCCTTCATAAGAACCATTGTATTTGACATTTGGTCATCCATTTTGAAATATCAAAATAATATCATTAATTATGGTTTATCTAATTTGGGAATAAGAGTGCATCTTTAAAAATCCCTTTTTCTATCAAAATCATCATGAGGACCTGACCCTATTTTGCTAGAGGTGAGAGACAGCCCTGGTTAATATACATTTGTATAAATGAACTGCTCCAACTCTGATGAACATTGTATATGTATTGCAGGTGTTTTTATCGCATTTGGCCTGAGTGGTGTGATACCAGCCCTCCATATTGTGATAACAGACGGGTTCTGGGAGGCCGTTAACAAGCATTCTCTCGGCTGGCTTTCCCTGATGGGTTTACTCTACATTGTTGGGGCTCTCATATATGCCATCAGAATTCCAGAGAGGTTATTTCCTGGCAAATTTGATATTTGGGTAGGTATTTCTGTCAACAAAATGTCATGAAATAGAGGATTGTTTCAGAGTAAGGTCACAATGCATTTCACTAAGTAAGCACCTTAAGATTTATTAATGAGTGATGTGGCCATGAGTGCAATGTCTACTTTTGGTGTTCACAAGGTGAAATTGATTTTTATGTCCCTGAAGATCAGCATATTAAAACAACATTGTTTTTCTGTCTGCTTTTCCGTATCGTGGTTGTAAGTTTGGCATGCAGGGAGTGATTTTAAAAGAACTTGCCACATGTGTTTGGTACATACAGAGGACGCCTTGCATGCAAAACCCAAGTTCCTATCCCGAAGGTCAAGGTCACACATACAGATTTATCATTATGATTTGGGTTTCTGTGTCCGCGCTGTTTCTTTGTCATACAGGGAGGGTCATAGCACATGTGTTTGGTACAAGACGTGGTGTCAGGTACAAGACACACATCCTACCTCAAAATTCAAGGTCATGTTTAGAGGTTAAATGTCATGGAATGCTAAACATATGCACATAAAGTGTAGGTGGTTGTGTTCAGGCTGTAATTTTGTTATGCACAGACGGATTTTAAAATAATTTGTGTTCCGACTTGAAAGTTCAAGGTCACACTTAAAAATTAATCAATATGGAATGATGCATAGAATATATGCATATTGATAGAGTAAAATTGGTTGTGTAGACCAGCGGAGAGCATATTATTAAGGGATGTACATTGTCGATACAATTCCAGTTTCTGACTTGATTTGAGAAAGGATTCAAATGGGCTGGCTACCCCAGTCAGTGCTATGGATTAGGCTTTTATGGTATTCAGAAATGGTTGGTTATATGTTCATTGACAAACAAGACTGCATCCAGCAACTTGATCATGAGTTCATGGTCTAGTTAATGATATAGTCATACTGTGGCTTTTAAAATAGGCAAAAATTAATGATTGAATATTTATAAGCTGACTGTTTGCCTTTAAAGTAGGCGGTAATAGAATCCAATATCGTTCGATGATACTTGTTACGAAATCATCCCAGCTGGACAGCTGCGCTGGCCTCATTCATGAAGTTGTCCACTCACAAACTCCTTTCTATTGAAATATAGGGGCATGACAAATCACAAGCTAGATTGCAATAGCCATTCTTATGTTGTGTCCCTTTCACTGCCAGAAACTGGAATTGTATTAGTATCAATGTTTATGAAAAAAAAATTGAAAACCTAAAGTATCTGTTTTGTCATATTTATTTGTTTGAATTGTGAATTATTGACCAAATTCACAAGTTTTTCTCTTACTAGAGCAATTGTGAGCAGTTGATCACACAAGTTGGACATTTGAGCTTAATGTTTCCCATTTCATGACACTGTGTGGAAAACTGTTTCAGCGAGCATTTCTACCACTAGATATGGTTGATATCAGGAATAGAGAACAACTTTCCTGTTTTTTCACATTGCTGTGCAATGTCTGGCGATCCAAATCCAATTATGTTAGTAAAACCATGAATCTGGCTGCCAAAACTGTACATAGCAATTTTGCCTGATCACATCTTTCTCTCAGACATGTAAAACTTTTTCTCCAGACAGTTTGTACTTTTTTCCAAACTTGAGCTGATGGGGCCATTTAGTCTGTAAATCTAGTTGAATAACTGCATAATTGTTGTCTGTATTTTGGAAGAGAAAATGTGTACTTGTGTCTTGGAAATCTGTGAAGTGAATTACTTATTAATTTGCGAGGCTTCCTTGATCACACCATGGGGCATTTTCTCTCCAGACATTTCATTTAAAGCTGATAAAAAAATACCCCAAAAATGCATGATTTGAATGTGAAATAAGCTTATATGAATAAGAAACTAAATATTGATTTAGTTTCTGTTATTTCATTTAGGATACTTAAGAATATATATAACAAAATACAAATTCTGAATTTGATCGACATGTATTAGGTTTAGTTTGAAGGCATTTAACAGGGGCCACATTCAATAAGCAACTTAGATTGAAGTTAAATTTAAGATTAGAAACTAGGTGATTTGATTGGCCTGTATATTTAGCTGACCAATAGGCTGAATGGAATCACCGAGGCATGTCTAAGGAAAAGGATAAGATCCATTAAGAATACTGGCAAAGGGTAATACCCTAGTAACACTCCTTGTCTATGGTAGTATAGAGGTGACATGTGGGGAAAACCATGTAATCTCATGGCATTGACCTACTGACTTGTCCCAGTATGACTTAGTATGTTGTAGTTCCTATGACTCAGTATGTTGTGACCATGACTTAAAGTCTTGTTGACAAGACTTTGTTATCTTGCGGCCATGATTGACTTATTTGTTTTTCACAACTAAGTATATATGTTGTGGCAATGACTTTTTTTCTTAATCCCACCTTTAAGCTACCTCCAAATCGTGGCCAGGACATAAATGTACTAAGATATGGGATTGAGTATGCTAGTCATGTCCATGAGATAACAAAATCACACATGTATGTATATTATCAATTTATTTATTTGCATACGAAAACAGTTTCGGGATCCATTTTTGTCCTGTTTTATAACATAAAACTGGGAATTTTATTTTTACGTCTGGGAAAGAGGTATATGTTTTAAACATTTGAATGGATACAATTTGGTTAAAAAACTCACACTGAAACTGTTAGACTAATGAAAAGTTTCAAGTTTTATTGAAAATATCGGCAATACATAAGCCATTGGCCATGAACAATAGAATGAGATGTCACAATTGAAAAGGTTACAAATACAAAAAATAACAACATTTGACATGTACATATTATACAAAAACAGAATAATTCTCTACTTTATTGTGCTATCTAACTATGAAGCAACTGCGTCAATGCTAAAGTAGCGCTGTAGAAAAACACTGTAAATATATTTAAACACATATTGTATTTTTTGAAGGTATCAAAATCCTGAATTGATTCAAGTAATAACTAATGATATATAGACTATATTTTGTTTATTTATGCTTACAATACACTACATAATATTGTGATACATGCAAGAGCATCTTAAGTGACACTCTTATTTAAAATACATGTTTAACAAACATAAACTTTGAGTGATAAACCTTTAACAACATACTAAATAATGCATTTCTGAAAAATATTAATTACTGATAACAAGATTGTAACCATGTATTTAAACTGTAGCTGAAAACTTACAAATATTAAAGGACTGGTGGGTCCTTAAAGATTTACAGTGATCAACTATCATCTAGTAATGTAGAAATACCATGTGTGCACCTTCCTTTCAAATTTAATTACTGAATTGTAACTAGCTGAATGTTGTGTGTTTATTTCAGTTTCAGAGTCACCAGATCTTTCACATGTTTGTGCTGGCCGCTGCCTTCGTCCATTACCACGGTATCACAGAGATCGCCAACTACCGACTCAGCAATGGGGATTGTCTTACTAATGAGTATTTCTAGGGAAAATGGAATAGAGTTTATGTGGAACAAATAGACATATTTAATTATTACATATATAAAATGATGCACGCTATTAATAAATAAATACACTGCAGTTTTTGAGACAGTATTTATTGCACACGACTCATTCTAAATATATAATTCACATATCCCTTGGAATCATGACACATTTTATTGACAAATATTCTATAGCTATGTACACTATTTACAGTGTTGCAAGCTTCATTCTTATTTTGCTATATATTTCTCTCAAGATGGATACAAAGAGCTTATTTCATGGTGCACAGATCTGAAAAATGATCTCTCTTTGATTAAAGGCATCATACAAAAAGTGTAGGACCAATGTTGTATGTTACCCATCTGCAATCAATTGTGTAGAACTGGGTAACTTTTGGTACGTCAAATCATTTGATTAATTGGTCAATTATCCAATAATTACAATCAATATATCTTTATACTAATGCCAGCAGCAGTCAGGTGTTATATGGTATACTACTGGTATTATCTCATTTCCTCCAGTTTTGGAGGGAGACAATGAATATAAACAGAACTCCTTAAAGTGTTCAAGCCGTAAGCAGCCTTACAGCCAACCTGTAAGCAGACTTACAGCCAACCAGTAAGCATCTTACAGCCAACCCGTAAGCAGCCTTACAGCCAACCCGTAAGCAGACTTACAGCCAACCCGTAAGCTGTCTTACAGCCATCTCGTAAGCTGTCTTACGGCTATAGTCAGATAAAGGAGAGTTCAGAATATCCTTTCAGGAAAGGCCTACATGTATGATTATGTATGGTATATGTTTGATGATAAAAGCATGAAGGAGAACTTGCAAATGACAAATTATGAATTACCGTATTATAGTTAGAATATTGTGATTAAAGCTGTTGTGGATAACTCCCAACTCACACACCAGCGCATTACTTGTTCATGTTGTATATATTCTTTCATTCGAAATTGTTGTTATTTTAAATTTGTTGTGCACTACATAAATCATAATTGATGAAATTGTTCATAATTATGTATGTAAATTTTAAAAGTGACACTTTTATCTTGTAAAATAGTGTAATGTTTTGAATTGAGCATATAATTATGTTTGTGCAAAACTGCTAGTTTCCAAAAAAAATTGAAGAAGTTTGACATTAATTGATGAAAAACATTTGCATTGATATTGATGCTGAGTGACATGAATTAGAATATTAATAGTTCGGGAAAAAACTAGAGTTTATAAGGTTAAAACTTAAACTTTTGAAATTATTGTTCTTAAACCCTGACTTTAACATGTTCACAGAACATAAAAAGTATCAAATTACTTCTCTGTAATTTTGCTTCAAAGTGAGATAATTCAGTTTAGTATAATTTAGTTCTGACAGCTTTTATCTCAGGCTTCATATTCTTCAAGAACTCAGCCCTGGAATGACCTTTTGTTTTGTTTACATTAAGATTTTTCTTAAAAGTAAGAAATAAATAACTTGACACATGAGAACAATTCTAGAAAAGTGACAGCATTGCAATCTGCCAACTGTATTATATTCTTTGTTGTTTGTACCAATTCTCATTAATTGTGGATAATGTTTGTTTGTCACCATTTTAATACATATGTGTGAACCTTTCAAATGGAATATATGTTAATCATTAACCCCCAACCCCCCATGTAGTGTTATATCAATTTTATGAATTAACAAACTAATTTGAATTTTGAAGCTACACAAGAACGTACAGATATGTTGTATACATGCATGTATGTCCTTTCAAGAAAATGTTCTTGAAAGAGTTATTTATAGATATTGCCCAGCCTTCATAAAACACCTCAAGTCAATTCTTAGCTTTAGTCGATTTCTGAAGATTTTCATAGGCAGATTTAACCTTTAATTGTGTTTATTGCATTAAATTAATAAACATAAAGTATTTTAGACAAAGTAATCATTTTATATGTCAAGTGAGGAAATTTCTGAAGTTAGGAAACGACTCCAGACGTTTTATGAATAACGGCTATGATTTATGTCTTTCACTTTCATTGGATCCATACCTCATGGTTTTTTGAGATATGGTGTCCGATGGACAAATAAGCTTGTCATTTTATTGAGCCATTTGTGATGTTTAATTGTCATGCCCCGATGTTAAATTGTCATGCCCAGATGTTAAATTGTCATGCCCAGATGTTAAATTGTCATGCCCAGATGTTAAATTGTCATGCCCAGGTACCCGTATCATGGGTTTAGCTTATTTATTACATAAAAGATGAGGTTATGACAGTTCATGTATTTGTATCCCACTTGAACTGAAATCGGACTTGGAATGACCTTTTTTGCACTATTACAGGCCAAAAATGTGTTTTTTATTTTTTTTTGTGTGTATTTTTTTATTCTTTTTCCTTTCATAAAATCCAAATGTTACCAAAATAAATAAAGGGCCACCACGCATCTACAGTTAATATAATCGTACATCAGATACTGTAGAAGAAGATTTTCATGTTACACATTTTCTTGAAACTCGCACATTTCCACGGTATTTTCACTGAATAGTTACAACTTTTTAGTGGGTATGTGCTGTGTCGAAAGTCACATTACAACACATATAGTTAAGAATCATTTATAGCACTTTCCCTCTTCTTTGGAATTAAAGTTGTTTCACAAAAAGGTTTCTCATAAAAATCACTTGTTATTTTACTATGTATTTTACTGGGTATAATTTATATGTAGCTGGGTAAGCAGATTTGTTATTGACATACAGCTTTTTTTTAGAGACCAATATGAAGATTTACATTAGAAAATACAGTAATTATTTTTTTTGTATATTTAATGAAATTTGTTTATTGTGACAGGTTCATCATCTTTAAAATGTAATTGTGGTCCAAAACTGAATGTATTTCCTCTCATTTTGTAGTGTTTACCTATGTATAACAATAATTGAAGCCCAGAATTATGATAGTCTGGTTTTCCCAAGCCAAATTTCCATTACTATGGAAACAAGAGTCATTGATCAGACACATAAATTTCAGTAGCTCGAATTTTATATCAATAGGTTTTATTAAGTGAGATATTTAGAAGCTGCCGCATGCACAGAAAGTTTATTTTTGTTCTTCTTAAAGGATTTGTTGGCAGAATGCTGCACCTGTCCTGCTGTTCAGAAAATCAAAAGTATAAAACTGTTGGACATAAGACTACATGTGTTGTATTATGGAAAGAATTATTTAATTGTAGAAACTCTTTACGTAGGGATAAATTGAGTAGGTTTTAATTTCGAACTAATAAGATTGTCATTCAAAGCAAATTTTGTTATTTTAATTAATGGTTATGACTGTAATTGAAATTTATTATGCAGTTAGGAAGTGCGTTTGTACTATAGAGTCTATTTTGTGTGTTATTTATGGATTGATTTTGAACTTGTTGTACTCCAGTTACAAATAAATCAACAACTCACCTTGAACTGTTATGTTTTAGCTCTACTATTCGAAGAATAAGGAGGCTTTACTACAGCCCCAGTGTCTGCGTTAGGTTTAAGTTTTAGGGCAAGTTGGCATTTTCACTTCTTTCTCCAATACCCTTTTTTCAATTTACTCAATACTTCACACAGTTGTGTACATCTGGCAATGAGGTAACATAACTCCATATAATCCTTAGTACAAAGTTTTAGGGTACATTGTGTCAGGTTAAAGTTAAAGGGCAAGTTCTGATTGTTACTAATACCTTCTATACCCTTTATTGAATTGACTTAATACTTCACACAAGAAGGTTACACAACACCATTTCATCCTTAATACAAATTATGACCCCTAATTGACTTGGGAACTTCCGTTTAAGTTTCAGGGCATATTGTGTCTGGTTATAGTATGACGGTCAAGTTGAGACTTTCACTAATTACTTCTATACCTTTCATTCAAGTGATTTATTACATAACACATTTGTTAACGGCCGTCACACAATTAGGTTACATACTTGCAACCCCATATTGACACTACACACAAATTATGGTCCTTGATCGCCCTTCTTTATATTTTGTATTGCTTCTGATAGGCACATTTTTAACCAAAGTCAAACCTGGTTAGATAAATGATGTATGCCATTATTGGTAAAGAATAATTTTACGTTTGACAAATGGTAACCAAATTGAAAACAAAGAGTTAATGGAGGCCTTTGATGGGAATGTTTTTTTGGGCACCTAGGGTCAAGGTCACTGTTTCTTAAGTTAGGGTTGAGATAATGCAACAAAACTTGGTATATAGGAACCTTTATAAAGACCTTTCATGGGATTGTGTTTGGGGCCTCTAGAGTCAATGTCAAGGTCATTCTTACTTAAATAGATAACCATTTGGTACTGAAGAACCTTAGTGTTTGCGTATTGTTACCTAACTTGGTATGGGAAAAGTGTTTATGTCTTCCATGGGGTTGCATTTGGAGCACCAAGGGTCAAGTTCACTATTAATAGAAATAGTTAAAAAAAACCAGTTCAAACTGAATCTCATGCCAATTGCTGGAGTTCTTCTGATAATCTTTGGTTTAGTCGCATTGCGGCGTTCTTGTTTTTTTTTTATTGGTTTTGACACGAAATATTAAATCATTTTTGTATTCATTTCTAAGACAAAGCGGTGTGAAGTCGAGCGCGCTGTCCTTCGACAGCTCTGTTACTATACGCATTAAAACTTATGCTCGTGTTGTATGCTCAAAAAAGAGTTTAAACAACTCTGAATTTCAGGATCCATTAGGTTTGAACAGTTGTTAAATATCTACGGTACCTGGAGAATATGAAATATAATGGTACATTCACGGGTTATTTGACGAGTGTTTGATGGTTTTCTTGATTATGAGTAGATAATAACAAATGCTATTTTGTAATAAATCAAAGTCATTAAACGTGCTTATGGCGGTTGATCATACTCTTTTTCAGTTGATAGCGTTCCTGAGGTAATCAAACCAGTCGTGGGAAAAATTCTAAAGTATAAAAGAGTCATTTACCGAATGCTTGATTGAACACTTAAGGATTCGTTCCAACTTCAAGATAGGAGATTTATCTCGTATAATCATTTCAGCAGAAACGTTCATGAGATGGCATATTACGTACACATATTTGAGTAAGGACTAAAAGAAACATATTTGAAAATATTTAGAAACATGAGCATGATTGGAAAGCGTGAAATAAAGAGACCAATACCGGCTTTACCGAAGGGGACTCTAGGTCTACACTCCGCTTGTCTGTACGTCCGTCTGGAAAGGCCGGACGTTGCAATTATTAAAAAAAAAATCTATCTTAATACAGCTTGGTATGTGGATAGAGGATCATAAGGAGAAAAGTCATGTCATAGTTGTTATTTTGGACAAAGAAGTAGGTACTTTGTCAACGTGAAAATACCATGCAGTGTTTGACCGGATTATGGTATGACTCAAATTACTTAAAGCTAATTTCATTAAACTTATTATGTCCAAAGAAAGTTTTTAGAACAATTATGCACGCGTTTTTTCGTCGCATAGAAATTGGTTACTTGGCAACACAAAAAGTGAAAATATCACTTCCTGACATAACTTCAAGTATATATACAAGCTACATTCATGGAAGTAAGTATGCTATTTAAGGAAGTCTAATGTTTAAATGGCACTCCTTTCCACAGACTCATTTTATTTGTCAGATCTTTGATATGGACAATAAAACAGTTAAAATCTCTCTCTTTTTGACTGGAACCTGCGATGACTCAAGAATAATTTAAGTACTGTGAAGTCATTTATATTCGTTGGCATGAAATTTCGTGGTTTGTCGAAATTTTACATTTTCGTGGATACTTGAATTCATGGTTTTCCATTTCTGCAAAAAAAATCCTAATCAGCGATCGTCCTAAATCGTCTGCATTATCTCCACGCGCTGGGCACATGATTTCCCCTTTTCTACGTCATACGGTTTATGACTCGCAATAGTGGTACAACATGCCAATTACATGAATTAGTGCGTATACCCATTTTATTGGAAATTAAGGTCATAAAAGAAGATGCACCCTAATCAGCGAAGCCATTGAATACCAATTAAGAATTTTGTAAACTGTGAAAACACCGAAGAAGTGCGTATATTTGAGTAAACAATCAATGTAATCGATTAAATATTTCTTTAAAGAAATAATGAATTGATTTAGTTTGTTATTTGTTAAAGGCAAATATAATATACTACCAAAACAATAATAGTAAGATATAGAGTGAGTTCGGTATTTACGATATATACTGCGACCTCTGTAAAGAATATATTATGTGCGTACATTACATAGTATAAATAACAAGGCAATTGGAAAGGTGAATAAAAGGACTATATTTCGTGGGATCTTAAATTCGTGGATCACCCCACCCACGAAAACCACGAACATTAATGTCCCACGAACATTAATGATTTCACAAGTATATGAAATTATGTGTACTAGTGGTTTGGAACCAAAAAAGGAAATTATGCATATCATCGTAAATATTGTTCACATGCTAAATTACCGACCCAGCCAGCAAAACATATGGGACCCATATGGGTCCCACATGGGTTACCATATGGGTCCCATGTGGGCTACCCATCTGGGCCCCACATGGGTTTTGGAACTGGGCTCTATTTAGGACCCATATGGGTTTTTGAACAGGGCTTGATATGGGACCCATATGGGTCCCACATGGTATTTGTGGGCTCTATATGCCCTACCTAAGCAATTAATTTGGGGTAAACCGTTACTTTTGTTATTACATGTTATGATTTATTGATTCCAATTACCTAAAATATTTTATCTTGAGTGTTCACCTATTGCATTACTATCCTTTCATTGTTTATCTAGACAAACAGCTATGTTGAGAAGTACAAATGACATAATCATAATGTCAACATAATATTTCATTACACAACAAAGATAGCAATAATCTTATTAAGTTTATTAACATGAAAACATTAGAAATTTAAAACAAGATGTACACTAAAAAAGTCAACAAAAATTACATACTGACAATGTTAAGATTTTGCGTAATACTGGCAATATAAAAGTGGCACACAAGAAAAATGTGACTGAAATTATGACACATTTTATTCAGTTTGGTTTGACAATACCAAGCTAAAGAGATCTAGTAATCAAGTACATTTATATGATAATTTGATTAATAACTTAATAATAAGTGAAAACTGTTTTATTGATTGTATCTGTCAAGTAAAGCTGTCAAACTGAAAAAAGCGTGTCAAAAATTACATGTAAAAACACACACTTTTTAAAGGCTTTAACGACATACGGAGCTCCTCGGCCATTTTATCAAAAACAACCTCGGATGTATTTGGACGGTTTACATACTTAAAAAGTGGTACGTTTAAGTCTGCTGCAAGTAGATCGTTTAGTAAATTTTTTAGCAGTTAAACTTTGTGACTTAACTCTTGGGAATCTTAATTATGTTTGCAATAATACACTTAACTGGTAATCAATTAAAACTTAGATCAATAAATACAACTCCAAAACCCTACATTTAATTAATGATATAATTAAGAAATTTACAAACTACTTCAACTGATGTACCAGCATACATCTGAGGTTGTTTTCGATAAAAATGGCCGAGGAGCTTCGAATGCTTTAAAGAATGTGTTTAAAAAAAATACACTAATCGAAAGACGCACAATTCTAATAAACAGAGCATGGAGTGCATCTACACATTCAAGTATAACAATATTGCTTAGACATAAAGCAGCGTTTCAAACCAGAAATGAAATAACAGTTTCAAGTTAATTGGCACCTTCCCCTAACACTATCGTTATCGGTATGAAATATCAGTAAGCAGGGAACCAGACTAAAGGTTTATATTTAAGAAGAAATTAAAAAATGAAAATACGGAAACATATCTGTTCCTTGTGTATTTATGTATCATCGCCACAACATCGTGCCTTACCATCTAACACTGCCCTACTATATATAATGATAATGCCGAGTATATGGGACCCATATGGGACCTATCTGGGGCATGCATATCATGGCAAAAGATGTGAAGCCGATTCATGAAATAATGAACTTTTTTCACATAGTATCGATGTTTATATATTTTCATATAACAATGATCTTCGTTTCCCTTTGTGTATCCAATTAATATAGATGAGCAGCTATATGGGTCCCATCTGGGCATTCTCAACCATATGGGTCCTATATGGGCCCCATATGGGCTTTTTGCCCAGATTCAGCCCATATGGGACCCATTTAGCCTTGCTTGCTGGGGATGAACAGAGCACTGTTTTTTTTAAAAGTTCTATGTATCTCCAACTACTAGCATATCTCTCAAAATGAAATACAAAAACAAACAAACAAACAACATTAATCAGTAATATAATGATTGTATTATGTTTTAATGAACGGAAAGGCAGTAATGTTCCAAATATTAGACTTTTAAATTCCATATTGATCGACGTTTTATGTGCCTTATTTATTGGTTGAATAGGGCATATGTTGGCGTTCACATTAGATTTGAAGCGGGATAATTTGTCTGCTTTATCTTTATGGTGTAAACTTAAGCGTCAAACTTCTATAACAGAGCACGGTTCATTATTTTATTTGTACGCCTAATATTTTTGCTAATGTTATCCAATTAAGCATAGATGAATTTTCTAACATTTTTTCAGATGTTCATAATCCTGTACATATGTTGTTAAAATTTCAGTGTAAATCTAGTTTTAAACATTCCTGTGATGATAAAGTTGCTGCAAAACTGTGGAATGCTAGCAATAAAGATGATTTTATTAATAATATCAATTCAAATAAGATTGAGGATATACTTAGAGAGTTAACTAGTCTTGAAAATGAAAACGATACAAGTATAGATGCATTGAACCATGTTGTTTCGAGTATTGGTCAAGTTTTTCTAGATTCTGCAATAAAAACAAACGGATGTGAATCACGATTAAATAACTCTGATAAAAAGACAAATAATAAATCACGTTGTTGGTTTAATGCTGAATGTAAAACTGCAAGACGAAACTTTCATACAGCTAGGTTTATGTTTAAATTGAAGAAAAATGATGCAAATAAAGAAAATTTGAATGTACAAGGTAAACATTATAAGAAAGTTTTGAATAGCAATTTTAACATTTATAGGCAAGGTTATTAGACTGAAGCAAATGAGTAAGGCTAAGCCAAAAGAAGTTTGGAAAGTTTTAAAATCTAAACAGTCTAGTAATGTCAATGCATCTTTAGAAGATATGTATAATCATTTCAAAAATATTAACTCCAACGCTAATTCTGATAATATTGACCTGAACGACGATAATATGGAAATATTGATATTGACGGAAATGAGTTAAATATACCAATTACATATGATGAAATTGAAAAAGCGATTAAACAATTAAAGAACAATAAAGCGTGTGGTGAAGATAATATTTTAAATGAACATATCAAATATTCTTATTGTTGTTTCAAAGAAGTTTATATTAAACTTTTTAACATTATGTTTGATAAAGGTCTCGTACCACAAAACTGGACCGTTGGTATTATACATCCAATTTATAAAAATAAAGGTGATACATCTGATCCTGTAAATTATAAACGAATCACTTTACTTAGTTGTTTTGGTAAATTGTTTACCTTAATACTGAATAACAGATTTCAAAAATTTGTCAAGATTCATGATTTGTTAAGTGAATCTCAGTCAGGTTTTAGACAAGGATATTCAACAGTGGACAATATGTTTGTCATAAATATGTTAATAGACCTTTTTCATAATTCAAAGAAAAAGTTATTTTGTGCATTTATAGGAGCATTTGATACCATAAATAGAAGCTACTTGTGGCTAAAATTAGATAAAATGTGTATAGCAGGGAAATTTATACAAATTATAAAAAATATGTATGAAAATGCTAAAAGTTGTGTACGTGTTAATGGTGTAAAGTCAAACTATTTCCCTTGTACTATAGGTGTAAGGCAGGGCGAGAGCCTTTCTCCGTTGTTATTTTCTATGTTTGTGAACGATTTACATAGCTTCTTTGCAAATAGTAATATTGTTAAGGGTACAATTGTGTATAAACATTATGATGATGTTCGTTTGATAGATTTTTTAAAGATATTTGTATTGCTCTATGCAGATGACACAGTCATATTGGCAGAATCATATACAGATCTGCAAAATGCTCTAAACATATATGAACATTATTGTAAAAGATGGCAACTTACTGTTAACACCACTAAAACAAAAGTGCTTATTTTTTCGAAGGGAAGACGTATTGAACACGAATTCCTTCTATGCGATGATAAATTAGAAATAGTAAACGAATATAAATATTTAGATGTGTTATTTAGTAGAAGTGGTTCGTTTTTCAAAGCAAAAGAATATATCGCAAAGCAAGCCACTAAAGCTATGTTTGTTTTGTTGAAGAAAGCTAGATATCATTGTCTTTCTATTGAATTGCAAATTGATTTATTTCACAAAGTTGTCAAACCTATTTTGTTATATGAACAGAACAGAACAGATTTTATTTCAACTTATGCATAAAGCATCTCGTTACAGTATTCGTACAAAGAAAAGACAAATGTCATAATATGTGATCAACGTGTATAAGATGGTACTTTTAGATAATAGAGTAAACAATAAACTGTAGATATCATATTGTTATATGGAGAATGTTAACAATGTATCAATAAGCTAAATTATAGTAATATAAAGTAATTGATTCCACAAAATAATAGCTAAATAGTGGAAATGTAAATGGTGATAAAGGTGGTTACTCATTTATATCATTAATGATTGTATTACGTCTATCGTTAGCAAATAATAAGTATTTACAAAGATTAACAATAGTTGTTTTACAAGAACAGTTGAGTAATTCAATAAACTTATACATATTTGGTCTAATTCTAAAATATCGTTTAATGTACTGTATCCTTAGATCGTTATAACGACTACAACTTAAAACAAAATGAAATTCGTCTTCAATGTCCTGTGCATCACACAATAAACATATTCTCTCGTTTCTTTGAAGTCTATTTGCCCCATATCTTCCGGTTTCAATACGTAAACAATGGGCTGACACACGTAATTTGGTAAGATATTTTCTATATGTCTTATTATATAGCAAATTTAAATAACTGGCGATTTCAAACTTATCATGGAGGTGTAAAAATACAGTATTAAGTTTTGTACTGTTAGTAATATCCGCGCGCCACTTCTGTAAAAAAGTATCAGTAAGGCGCTGTTAAAATAGCATTATAACATTATATGCCCAGTTTTTGCGTCCAAGTTCACACGACTGAAGGGATTTACGATAAAGGGATGTAAGCAATATATTATTGGAATCTTGTGCCTTGAACCAGTACTTAATTATTTTTAAATATCGGGTAATATATAATGGATAGCGCCCTAATTCGCCATAGACTGCTGCTGTGCACGTTGTTTGCTTAACACCAAGTAGGAATTTACAATATTTAAGGTGTATTCTTTCCAGGTCCTTGGACTTCGTAAACCCCCATATCGGACATGCATAATTAAGAATAGACCCGACAAAGGAATCAAATAGTTGTAACGCTATTTTAGGTGGGACATCGTATTTACTTATATTTCTGGTTAATACGTTCATCGCCTTTAGTGCTTTACCCACTATATACTGGTTGTTTAAAACAAATGATCCCGTATAGTTAAAAACAACACCCAAATAATTAAAATCGTTGACTATCTCCAGGGGTTCATTATTAAAGTACCAAGTTTCGTTGGGTCTTGTTGGGCCTCTCTTTCGAAATACTACCACTTTAGTTTTGACAGTATTAACTTGTAAGCCCCAAGTGTGACAGTATTCATATAATTTGTTTAAACTAGTTTGTAGGTCCTCTGGAGAGTTACCAAATATGACCATATCATCAGCAAATAGCAATATCATAATACATAAATCATATAGTGACAATCCACTCCCAATATCGGATTGTAAATATAATTCCAGGTCTTCTAAGAACAACGCAAATAATATCGGTGAATTATTTAGGCCCTGTTTTAGGCCGATTGAAATGTCGAAAAAGTCAGAGAAGGAATTGCAATGTTTTACACATGATTTGACCACAGAGTACATTGCTCTGAATATCCGAAGTATTTTCCCGTCAAGTCCCATATTAAAAAGCTTATACCAAAGAGCATTCCTATAAAACAGAATCGAATGCCTTTTTAAGGTCAATAAACGCACAAGGTAACCTCATCTTCGAACAAAGTGTGTCTTCAATAAGATTATGAAGGACAAATATTGCATCTTCTGTGCTGGACCCTTTTCTAAACCCAAATTGTGCGTCTGATAACAGATTATTGTCTTCGAACCAAGTTTCAGCTCGTTTGGTTAAAATACTAGTAAATATTTTGCCCAGGTTACTGACAAGAGTTATGCCCCTGTAATTATTGGTGTCATTCATATCCCCTTTCTTATATATTGGGACAATATAGCCATATGACCAGGACAACGGAAAGTGACCACTATCTAGTACGACATTAAACAAATCGGTTAAATGACCAACCAATATATCTATAGTTTCAATAAAAAACTCGTTTAATAGATTGTCGATAGGGCATGCCGATTTATTCCGCTTAAGGCCCTTAACTGCCGATCTCACTTCTTCTGCCGTTAAAGGAGAGTTTAATTCTTCAAATTTGGGATCGCCAATATTAAAATCGGAATTATTAACAAATTCATCTATTTCGTCAATCTGTGTTGCGCGTATGTCATTAAACAAACCGGAAAAATATTCCTTGAAACTATCCGTATCGATATTACCAGAACTGTTATTATTCCTAGATTTAAAATTATTCCAGAAATCTTTCGGCCGTTTATTTCTCAAGTCATACAATTCCTTCGCCTTACGGGTTTTATACGCTCGCTTTTTCTTTTTGATAAGCGTTTTATAAGCGCGTTTATGCTCGTTTAACGATGCTCTATTATACTCCGACTTATTAAGATTAAAATTATTTAATGCGTCCGTATATACTTGTTTGGCAATATAACAATCATGGTCGAACCATTTACTTTGCATGTGGCGACTTTTATTACCATTGCTCTGCGTATATTCTTTTTTAAAGTATGGCTCCGCGCTTTTAAGTATTGTAGATGAGAAATCATCAACTAATTTATCTACGTCGCGGTGCTGAGTAAAATCCGCGTCATGGAATATATTATTAATATTATTTAGGCTCGCTATGAGATCCCGTCTAAATAATTTTTTGTGTTCCTCGTACCATTTAAAGTATGTCCGCTTTTCATCGGTCCCATCACCCGTATTATCATTGACCGTCCGTGTATGTACTTTAATATCAAACGCGATCGGTGCATGGTCACTAAATATATTAAACGGGTTTATATCGAACTGATTTAACAATGTAAAATCAATTTCTCTACATACCAGGTAGTCGATAGTAGTGCAAGTATTATGGCTTAAATATGTGTATGCCCCTTTGTTATTGTCATTACTTAATCTCCCGTTGACAATGCGCGTATTGGTGGCCTTGCAAAAATCAAGCATGCGAATCCCCCTTGTATTACATACTTTATCTTGGGAGGCCCTTCCCGTAAATATATCTGGTAAATAATCATTATCGTCTAAATCTGACACCAAGTTGTAAAATGCTGTCAGGCCTTTCACCCACCCTACAATTCCAATCGCCTGCTAAAAATATATTCCCTAGATTTTCAAAATGAAATATATCATCACTCAAAATATCAAATAGGTTAGCGTCAAATATTGCATTAATTGGTGAGTCATCTGACCACAAATATAAACCACATAAGTATATATCATTATCAAGTGAAAAATAATATTTATCAATTTTCATCCAAATAAGTGTGTCAAAATGGTTTCTGACGATAGACACTCCTTGACTAATAGCACTTTTGACATATATTACTATACCACCACTGTGTCTCTTTGCATTTTTGTGTTTTACCTTTCTGTAGAAATTATAACTCTCATAACCCTCTAATGTAATATTTGAATTAGAATTGGTCCATGTTTCGGATAAAATAATAATATCATTATCTATCAAAGTTTTCAAAAAATCACTATCCGCAAGCTTTCTTTCAGTTAGACCGTTACAGTTCCAAACAAGTATCTTAAGTCCATTCCCCGATAATTCCTAGTGCGACGTAACTGGTTTTCCATCTACATACAAAGTGTCATAGACTAGCCAAGCACGTTTGCCATCCTTCTTCGCTTCCTTCAGTTTGGGTACGAGTTTTCGACGTATGTCCATAATTTCAGGCGGGAATTGTTCACTGATGAACTGCCTAGATCCTTTCAGGAGAAAACCTTGTTTCCCCACGGCGTCGCGATCTTTGAAGTCGGTGAACTTACACACGATGTTGCGTGTGCGAGTATTACTGCCGTCGCGTGAGGGCGCGCCAATACGGTGTGCACGCTCTATCTTCATAGACGCGGCTAATTCCTGGGCGATCTTAAGCCTATCTTTCAGGAAGTCTCTGACCTTGACCTCTGTGTCACCTTGTTTCTCATTTGGCCCTTCTTCTATTCCACCAAATATAATATTGTTCCTCATACTTTGGGATTTCATATAAACAATGTCATCCTGCAGTTTGGCGTTCTGACGTTCTAATGAGTCAAAGCTTGACTTGAATCCAGCATGATTGAAGTCTGATTGTTCGGCCTTCTCTTCTAATCTAGAGACTTTCTGATCAACCTGCTTGTTAGTATCATGTACTAATGTCCAGAGCCTTTTCATATCTTTATCGAAACTATCAACTTTAGTTTCTAGTGTGTTAAGTTTGTCTAGCCTTTTCTCAATATTGTTCATTTGTACTTGGATGGTTTCCAAAACGCCAAGAACTGTTGAAATGTCCGCTTTAGCAATATCAGGTGCCACGTTGTTGGCCATTGTAATATTTATATTTCCAGTATTCTCAGCTAAAGAGGAAGGTTCGTTGAAAACTGGTGTGTCTTCATATAGGATAGAGTTAGTCTGGTTTAAAATATCACTTACTGAAGTGTTACCCCCTTTCTCTTCTGCCGGGCCTCCGATCTTGGTCAATTTGCTTAGATTCAAATTTTCATCATCCGTACTACTTCCTTTCTTCCGTTTACTCCTATTAGACCTCCCCATAGCTCACAAAATACACTTGTCCATACATTCTCACTTTAATTCCAGGAAAAAACTGAATAGAAACAGTTAAAATATCCAAATTTCTTATTCAAAGTCCAGAACGAAAACAAATACGTCCATCTTGAACACGTGACCAACTTAGTTTTTGATGGATGTGAATGTTGGGGTTATGGTAATATTAATATTCTCGAGGAAGTGCAACTAAAGTATTTGAAATATGTGTTAGGTGTCAAGAGCAGTACACCAAACTGTATTGTATATGGCGAAACTGGTGTTAAACCTCTAAATATTGACATTAATACTCGTTTGATTGACTTTTGGTCAAAATTAATAACCCCGCCGTTACCTAAACTTACTGTATCTTTATATAATATTGTCCTAAGTAGATTTATGTTTTCCGAAAATCCACGACAGTCCCATTCCAGTGGATTCGTAATATTAAGGAAATATTGATTAAATGCGGGCATATTAACATTTGGCAGAGTCATGACTTTTTAAACAGATCATGGTTAAAGAAAACTGTTTATCAAAAATTGTCCGATCTCTTTATTAATGAATGGTTTTCTACTATAAATACTTCTAGAAAATGTATAAATTATAGATTGTATAAAGAAAAGTTTGAATTTGAAAATTATCTTGTACAGTCACCTTACAAACTCTTGCGATATATGATAAAATTCAGAACTAGAAATAACAAATTATCTGTTGAAATTGGAAGCTGGAATAATGTAGAATACAACGGCAGAAAATGTTTATTTTGTAACGATAATAGCATAGGAGATGAATATCATTATTTGTTGGAATGTCAAGAATTTGTTGGTAAAAGAAAAAGTTGTCTTGATAATAAATATATTAGACATCCAAATATTATTAAATTTAAACAAGTAATGCAAATAAGACCTGATTCAGGTATACATTTTGAAAAACTCTGTAAGCTTATTAAAGATATAATGGTTCGATTCTCATAATGATACATACATTGATGCATTTTGTTTCCCTTTAAATGCCTCCTCCATTATAAAGGTATAATGTTAATATTGGATGACACTGATTGAATTTATTTATTCTTATAGATTATGTCTTAAAATGTTGAGACTATTCTCGTTCTTTACATAGTTGTATATATATATATATCAATACTCTTTTTGTCATGTTTTGTGACATGAGTTATACGAAATAAACTTGGAAACTTGTATGGACGCAGGTGTTTGCCTACGAAAGTGCTGTAGGAAGTACACGGGCTTTGCCATAATCTATAACAGTGCTGTAGGAAATACGCGGGTATTTGCCATAATCTCTTACAGTGATGTAAGAAGAAAGATGCATTTGCTATAATCTACGACCGTGATGTTAGAACGACGCGAGAATTTGCCATAATTTCTGACAGTGATGTAAGAAGAAAGCGGGCATTTCCTATAATCTACGACAGTGATATTAGAACGACGCGAGAATTTGCCATAATCTCTGACAGTGCTGTAAGTAGAAAGCTGGCATTTGCTATAATCTACGACAGTGATGTTAGAACGACGCGAGAATTTGCCATAATCTCTGACAGTGCTGTAAGAAGAAAGCTGGCATTTGGTATAATCTACGACATAGATGTCAGAAGAAAGCTGGCATTTGCTATAATCTACGACAGTGATGTAAGATAAGGCTGGCATTTCCTATAATCTACGACAGTGATGTAAGAACGACGTGAGAATTTGCCATAATCTCTGAAAGTGATGTAAGAAGAAAGCGGGCATTTCCTATAATCTACGACAGTGATGTTAGAACGACGTAAGAATTTGCCATAATCTCTGACAGTGCTGTAAGAAAGACGCGAGAATTTGCCATAATCTACGACAGTGCGGTTAGAAGTACGAGGGTATTGCCATACTCTACGACAGTGCTGTAAGAATGACGCGAGAATTTGCCATGATCTTTGACAGTGCCCTAAGAAGTAAGCGGGTTTTTGCCATAATCTATGATAGTACTGTAAGAAGTACGCGGGTATTTGCCATATTTGTTTTACAGTGCTGTAACAAGGACACGGGAATTTGCCATAATCTTTGACAGTACTGTAAAAAGGACGCGGCCTGTAGCAGTGCTGTTAGAAGTACGCGGATGTTTGTCATAGTCTATGCCAGTGCTGTAAGAGGGACGCGGGTATTTGCCTACGACAGTGCTGTAGGAAGCACACGGGCATTTGCCATTATCTATAACAGTGATATAAGAAATACGCGGGCATTTGCAATAATCGTTGACAGTGCTGTAAGAAGTACGCAGGTATGTGCCATAATCTCTGACAGTGCTGTAAGAAGGACGCGGGTATTTGCCATAATCTATGACAGTGTTTTAAGAAGTACGCAGGTATGTACGATAATCTATGACAGTGTTGTAAGAAGGACGCGGGTATTTGCCATAATTTATGAGTGTTGTAAGAAGTCCGCAGGTATGTACACAAATCTATGAAAGTGTTGTAAGAAGGACGCGGGTATTTGCCATAATCTATGACAGTGCTGTAAGAAATACGCAGTTATGTACCATAATCTATGACAGTGCTGTAAGAAGGACGCGGGTGTTTGCCATAATCTATGACAGGGCTGTAAGAAGTACGCAGGTACGTACCATAATCTATGACAGTGCTGTAAGAAGTACGCAGGTATGTACCATAATCTATGACAGTGCTGTAAGAAGGACGCAGGTATGTACCATAATCTATGACAGTGCTGTAAGAAGGACGCGAGTGTTTGCCATAATCTATGTCAGTGTTGTAAAAAGTACGCAGGTATGTGCCATAATCTATGACAGTGTTGTAAGAAATACGCAGGTATGTACCATAATCTATGACAGTGTTGTAAGAAATAGGCAGGTATGTACCATAATCTATGACAGTGCTGTAAGAAGGACGCGAGTGTTTGCCATAATCTATGTCAGTGTTGTAAAAAGTACGCAGGTATGTGCCATAATCTATGACAGTGCTGTAAGAAGGACGCGTGTATTTGCCATAATCTATGACAGTGCTGTAAGAAGGACGCGGGTATTTGCCATAATCTATGACAGTGCTGCAAGAAGGACGCGGGTATTTGCCATAATCTTTGACAGTGCCCTAAGAAGAACGGGTTTTTTTGCCATAATCTATGATAGTACTGTAAGAAGTACGCGGGTATTTGTCATAATCTATGACAGTGCTGTAAGAAGGACGCGGGTATTTGCCATAATCTATGACAGTGTTGTAAGAAGAACGCGTGTAGTTGCCATAATCTATGACAGTGCTGTTAGAAGGACGCGGGTATTTACCATAATCTATGACAGTGTTGAAAGAAGGACGCGGGTATTTGCCATAATCTATGACAGTGCTGTAAGAAGGACGCGAGTGTTTGCCATAATATATGACAGAGCTGTAAGAAGGATGCGTGTATTTGCCATAATCTATGACAGAGCTGTAAGAAGGACGCAGGTATTTGTCATAATCTATGACAGTGCTGTAAGAAGGACGCAGGTATTTGCCATAATCTATGACAGAGCTGTAAGAAGGACGCAAGTATTTGCCATAATCTATGACAGAGCTGTAAGAAGGATGCTTGTATTTGCCATAATATATGACAGTGCTTTTAGAAATACGCGGGCAATTGCAATAATCTATGCTTGAAGTACGCAGGCATTGACATAATCTATGAAGTGTTGTAAAAAGTACGCAAGTATGCACCATAATCTCTGACAGAGCTGTAAGAAGGATGCGTGTATTTGCCATAATTTATGACAGAGCTGTAAGAAGGACGCAAGTATATACCATGATCTATGACAGAGCTATAAGAAGGATGCGGGTATTTGCCATAATATATGACAGAGCTGTAAGAAGGATGCGTGTATTTGCCATAATATATGACAGAGCTGTAAGAAGAATGCGTGTATTTGCCATAATATATGATAGTGCTGTAAGAAGGATGCGTGTATTTGCCATAATCTATGACAGAGCTGTAAGAAGGATGCGTGTATTTGCCATAATCTATGACAGAGCTGTAA
The DNA here is from genome assembly GCF_026914265.1 of Mya arenaria. Taxonomy (NCBI): domain Eukaryota; kingdom Metazoa; phylum Mollusca; class Bivalvia; order Myida; family Myidae; genus Mya; species Mya arenaria. The sequence goes on along the minus strand of NC_069135.1, from coordinate 7,408,308 downwards.
GAAGGATGCGTGCATTTGCCATAATCTATGACAGTGCTGTAAGAAGGACGCGTGGATTTGTCATAATATATGACAGTGCTGTAAGAAGGACGCGTGTATTTGCCATAATCTATGACAGTGCTGTAAGAAGGACGCGTGTATTTGCCATAATCTATGACAGAGCTGTAAGAAGGACGCGTGTATTTGCCATAATCTATGACAGAGCTGTAAGAAGGACGCGTGCATTTGCCATAATCTATGACAGAGCTGTAAGAAGGATGCGTGTATTTGCCATAATCTATGACAGAGCTGTAAGAAGGATGCGTGTATTTGCCATAATCTATGACAGAGCTGTAAGAAGGATGCGTGTATTTGCCATAATCTATGACAGAGCTGTAAGAAGGATGCGTGTATTTGCCATAATCTATGACAGTGCTGTAAGAAGGATGCGTGTATTTGCCATAATCTATGACAGTGCTGTAAGAAGGATGCGTGTATTTGCCATAATCTATGACAGAGCTGTAAGAAGGATGCGTGTATTTGCCATAATCTATGACAGTGCTGTAAGAAGGATGCGTGTATTTGCCATAATCTATGACAGAGCTGAAGAAGGATGCGTGTATTTGCCATAATCTATGACAGAGCTGTAAGAAGGATGCGTGTATTTGCCATAATCTATGACAGTGCTGTAAGAAGGATGCGGGTATTTGCCATAATCTTTGACAGTGCCCTAAGAAGAACGGGTTTTTTTGCCATAATCTATGATAGTACTGTAAGAAGTACGCGGGTATTTGTCATAATCTATGACAGTGCTGTAAGAAGGACGCGGGTATTTGCCATAATCTATGACAGTGCTCTGAGAGATACGCGGGTATTTGCAAAAATCTATGACAGTGCTGTAAGAAGGACGCGGGTATTTGCCATAATCTATGACAGTGTTGTAAGAAGGACGCGTGCATTTGCCATAATCTATGACAGTGCTGTAAGAAGGACGCGTGCATTTGCCATAATCTATGACAGAGCTGTAAGAAGGACGCGTGTATTTGCCATAATCTATGACAGAGCTGTAAGAAGGACGCGTGTATTTGCCATAATCTATGACAGAGCTGTAAGAAGGACGCGTGTATTTGCCATAATCTATGACAGAGCTGTAAGAAGGACGCGTGTATTTGCCATAATCTATGACAGAGCTGTAAGAAGGACGCGTGTATTTGCCATAATCTATGACAGAGCTGTAAGAAGGACGCGTGTATTTGCCATAATCTATGACAGAGCTGTAAGAAGGATGCGTGTATTTGCCATAATCTATGACAGTGCTGTAAGAAGGATGCGTGTATTTGCCATAATCTATGACAGAACTGTAAGAAGGATGCATGTATTTGCCATAATCTATGACAGAGCTGTAAGAAGGATGCGTGTATTTGCCATAATCTATGATAGTGCTGTAAGAAGGACGCGTGTATTTGCCATAATCTATGACAGAGCTGTAAGAAGGATGCGTGTATTTGCCATAATATATGACAGAGCTGTAAGAAGGATGCGTGTATTTGCCATAATCTATGACAGTGCTGTAAGAAGGATGCGTGTATTTGCCATAGTCTATGACAGTGCTGTAAGAAGGATGCGTGTATGTACCATAATATATGACAGAGCTGTATGAAGGATGCGTGTATTTGCCATAATATATGAAGAGCTGTAAGAATGATGCGTGTATTTGCCATAATCTATGACAGAGCTGTAAGAAGGATGCGTGTATTTGCCATAATCTATGACAGAGCTGTAAGAAGGATGCGTGTATTTGCCATAATCTATGACAGTGCTGTAATAAGGACGCGTGTATTTGCCATAATCTATGACAGAGCTGTAAGAAGGACGCGTGTATTTGCCAAAATATATGACAGAGCTGTAAGAAGGATGCGTGTATTTGCCATAATATATGACAGTGCTGTAAGAAGGATGCGTGTATTTGCCATAATCTATGACAGTGCTGTAAGAAGGATGCGTGTATGTACCATAATATATGACAGAGCTGTATGAAGGATGCGTGTATTTGCCATAATATATGACAGAGCTGTAAGAAGGATGCGTGTATTTGCCATAATATATGACAGTGCTTTTAGAAATAACAGGGCAATTGCAATAATCTATGACAGTGCTGTAAGAAGTATGCGGGTAATAGTCACACCCCATGGCATAACATTAAGTAGAGCGCTGGTCATAATGCGGTTCGGTTTATTTTATTACACACTACATCTATTTCAAAATGCAAAAACAACACTTATTAAACTGACTTTTAAAACTATGCATGGATCCCCGAAAAGTAAAATCTTTCTATGTAGAGGGCAACGCTAAAGTACGTTAGGCATTTTCTTTTGGCCCGACAACTTTTTAATTAACAACGTGAAATGTGTTGTTAGTCGTCAGATTCATATTCAGATATGGGAGTAGTCATTATCTGTTAATTTACAACATATTTTCATGACGACAACAACACCACCGTAGCTGCTATGCATGAGACAAACCACAAAACAACAAACAACGACAGCAAAATGTTAAATGCGGTAGAAAGAATAAACTTTTCATCCAAACTCGTTTCATAGACAACTTGATTCAGCTAACAAACATGGAATAAAACAATATGTATAAAACTGTTGAAATGTCAACATAGTACCAGCATGTTTGCTTCATTTTCTTACGCTTACATATTTCACCTATGCATACTGGTAGACCTTTCACAGTAAATTGGTTTGAATGAACTCCTGCGTTTGTCGCGAATCACGCGATATCAATATTCAACAAGATAAGTTTATCACATGCATAGCTCCGTTGCTCCGTTAAATCTTCCCGCCTTAATTGCCTCCATTGCATTGCTCCGACGGAGCCTTTAGCATGATTTCTTCGTGGTATTCATGATGTTCATGATAGTTTGGGCGGCAAGATTTAGTATAAATACTGGTCGTATGTAGCAAGCTTTTTTTAAACTAAACCGAACTAAATAAGGATGTTAAAGTGTTATAAAAGAATATAGAATTATTAAAAGTTATAGAAAGTGATTGTAAAATGGATGTTAAAAGATAATGAAAAGGATTATTAGTTGTGTTTAGTTCTCATATAAAAAATAAAAAATAAAATGCGTTAGACGAATCAAAGTGTTTGTTTTTCATGTAAAGATATCGATGTTGTTAAAATACCGGAACCTTAGAGTTGTCATAACCTTGAGGTGGTTTAAAATAAAGTCACCACAGCGTTGGTGCCATATGAAGTGTAAAAGATAAGTGCCATTTAACCTAAAACCAATATGTTTTTTCTTCAGAACGATATGGGTATATACATTTCGCCTTTAAGTAGTGTCTTTGATTTCTTTCTATCAGTAACATAGAAATGGCCCCAAAAATCCAACCATAAGTGCTTTTTTCATACATAAAGGCCAATAGTTCTAGCTTGGTTGACCCAATCTAGATGAATCTTGCGCGCGCATCTGCACGCTATGGTACAAGAATATATTCACTTCACAAAATCCTCATTTATTTTGTTTCAAAGTTACAAAGAAATGGCTACGGCCGGACGAACGAGGCCAACGCTATATCCCTCCACCAAAACGTATCGGGGGGGGGGGGGATATTTAAACAGTAAGATCAAGTCGTTTTGTTGTTTTGTGGTTTGTCTCATGCATAGCAGTCACGGTTTGTTTTGTGTATCTGTCATTTTGTTGTCACATTGCACTATGCGCACTTTTCTAATACATCATTATTTTAGAAATCCGGGCAAATGTCGTAATTACAGCCGGATATCCAATATCCGAGCTGATCAAGCCGATATCTAAGACGTCTGGAGAGGCTGGAGACATTACATTATTACTCTACTGTCGTCTAAATCAATCAACGTTACATCATTATCTGTCTCAGAAGTGTCCGTTTGGCCCTCCAGGAAGAAGGTGACAGCTAACGTTGTGTTAAAGAGGAAATGTTCTGTAACTATAACGATAAGTTAGCTTAATAAAGGGCTGACAGATAAAATGTTATTATCTGTCTGCAGTTTGTACAAAAACCAAGTGAACGCCTTTCACACAAAAACGACATTTGCGACAAATTTCAAAAGCTTTCATTTGAAGTTTATTGCAATTTTATTAACTATGTACTTGCCCAGGGATTTCTAAATGTAACCTTTACAGAAATGCTCACTTGTGTTGTTAGATGTTGCCTGCTCGAACTTGACAACTTGCTCCGGGAGTGTAAAAACTTAAAAGTAACCTGTTCGTACACTCACACTTGCCATGGAAGTGTAAAATGTAACCTGCTCGTACATGACCACTGCCATGGGAGTGTAAAATATAACGAGTTCGTACACTCACACTTGCCATGGGAGTGTAAAATGTAACCTGTTCGCACACTCACACTTTCCCAGGAATTTTAAAATGAATCCTTCACTGACATGCTCACTTGTGCTGGAATTGTTAAAAGTTATCCTAAGATAAATGCACACTTGTCCTGGGATTGTAAAAAGTTATCCTAAGATAAATGCACAGTTGTCCTGGGATTGTAAAAAGGTATCCTAAGATAATGCACACTTGTCCTGGGATTGTAAAAGGTTATCCTAAGATAAATGCACACTTGTCCTGGGATTGTAAAAAGTTATCCTAAGATAAATGCACACTTGTCCTGGGATTATAAAAAAGTTATCCTAAGATAAATGCACACTTGTCCTGGAATTGAAAAGTGTTATCTTCAGATAAATGCACACTTGCCCTGCGATTGTATTTTTTTATCTTCAGATAAATGCACACTTGTCCTGGGATTGTAAAATGTTATCTTAAGATAAATGCACACTTGTCCTGGAATTGAAAAGTGTTATCTTCAGATAAATGCATACTTGCCCTGGGATTGTAAAATGTTATCATAAGATAAATGCACACTTGTCCTGGGATTGTAAAAAAGTTATCCTAAGATAAATGCACACTTGTTCTGGGATTGTAAAATGATATCTTGATATATATGCACACTTTCCCTTGGATTGTTATAGGCTATCCTCAGATATATGCACACTTGTCCTGGGATTGTAATATGTTATCTTCAGATATATGCACACTTACACTGGACTTATAACATGTTACCTGTTTGTACATGGATACTTGCCCTGGGATTGTAAAATGTTATCTTCAGATATATGCACACTTGTATTATTGTAAAATGTTATCTTCAGATATATGCACACTTAAACTGGAACTATAACATGTTACCTGTTTGTACATGGACACTGGCCCTGTTATTGTAAAATGTTGTCTTCAGATATATGCACACTTGCGCTGGAACTATGAAATGTTACCTGTTTGTAGGACTCTGGCCCTGTTATTGTAAAATGTGAAATGCTCGTACATGAACATTTGTCTTCGAATTATTAAATGTTACATGTTCGTATATGAACTATTGTCCCAGGATTCTAAATGTAACCTCCTAGTACAGGACAACTTGAACTGGACTATTTAAATGTAACCTCCTCGTACATGCTAATTTCTGCGGAGATTGTAAAATACAACGAGCTCGTATATGCACACTTGCCCATTGATTGACAGTTGTACCTTGCTCCTACATGAACTCTTGCCCCGGAATTGTAAAATATAACCTGTTCATACATGCACACTTGCGTTTGAATATCACAATGTAACATGCTCATACGTGCATGCTTGCCAAAAGATGTTAAATGTAAAGGAAATGGCAGTTGTCAAAAATTGGAATATAACACAGTACATTAGAGTGAACGCAACCCTAAAACAAACTCGTTAAACTGTACATATTCGTTGTTCACATCCTTGCTAGAAATAATCGAATACATAAAACTATAAATGTAACACGAATAAAGAGGACAATTTACATAGCCAGCGTCAGTCGTCTGCATGAAGAAATTGAGTTGGGGTCAAAATGATAAGTGTATTTGTAACTTAATTTTTTACTTAGCATGACGTAACTTATTTTTTAATTTTGTGGAACATTAGCATGCGTCACAAAACATGTCACGTAATTGAGATCTGGGGAAATCACGTTATTATCACCGGATATCCATTATCCAATTACCGCGATGGTCAAGCCTCTCTGAAAAGAGGCAAGAGAGGCAGAAGAGATTAGTTTCTCCCGCCCTAGATAAATATATCCAAAAAATTCATTTGACCATGCTGGAAATCCTTTGCTCCTATGCCAAATAAGTAGGTCCAAACATTTGGCCATGCTAATCTTGCCCAATTTCAAAGGTAAGACTGGAATGGAGCTACGTTTTATAGTTATCACGCATTTATCAAGTGGACTTCGAACAATAAACTGTTATGGCTGCATCACATTTTTGGACGATGATATTGCGTTTACATCAATGTCGATGAAAACAATAAAATGATAGACATGCCCCGTCAATAATTTCAATCAAAATAAAACATTTCTTGCTTCAAATATCAGAAAAAAGGGTTTTCACGCTGCATTTAAGAAAAAATGCAGCACTCTCATCAGAACTCTTTAACGAACGAATTGGCTTTATACGAAATTTAAATCACTTCGAGCATATCTATGACAACCACATATCATCACAACTTTTTACTTTATTTTGTTAATTTGAGGTGGGGAAGAAAACATCAACCATGATAGGTTCTTCGTTACATCACTATCAAGAAAGGAGTGGGCAGTTTACATGGTGTTTGGGAAGACAAGGTGAAAAAGCAAGTTCATAAGAAGTAAATCATATTAATTTGTGTCAACGAAGGTTATCTGCCTGTTGTTTTATTAATGCGAACACCTATGGAACGATGTGAGCAGATATACACGTGTGTACAACAACGTTTAGAAACATTTAGTCATCATATTTTAGTGCATGCATGCATTCCTCTACGTTGTGGATATAACATTAAATATATTCATTCTCTACTCTTTACCCTACTCTATGAATATGCCATGTATCATTGTGACCTTGTATGATATGTAGTATGTTTTGCCAACAATGCGCGTTCTTTTGATCTAAACACAAACTGTATATTAAACGTCAACTTTGATGACATTTGGAAGTTTAAAGTATGCAAGTTCTGACAGTTTCTAACATGTGTTTCCCATACGGGGGACAAATCCTAACTCAGAGTATGTTGCACTTATATTCCTCTGTTTAAGGAATATACGAATATTTCACTGACCCAGGCACCGGGTTACCGGCTTTTACACGTGATAAATACGTATACTCCTAGATGGAAGAACTGGGCGAACAGTTTACTGATTCCCACCACTATGACCCACTCAAAGAAAGATCCTATCGATTTCCATAATTGAGCAATGTCTGCACATTGTCCTGTCCATAAAATAGTGTATGTGTACGAACAAATGGTTTGACGTTTTCTTTGTTTAAGCAAGCCTGTTTTTTGTCTCGACGCCTAGAATTCAATGCTGGTGACGTTTATTGGATCTTGTTAGGAGGCAGCCAGTCCCTTTGGGGCATTAGATTCCCAACAATTGCGTTAAATCAACACTTGTTTTTAAACGAATTAAGTGGCACAATTGCACTTGAAAGTTTTCTTCGACATGTTTGTTGTTCTTAAATATCACCAAACTGAAGCTGAAATTGCATTCTTGTTTTGCATTCTCTGATTTTAGTTGATATACTTCATTTCTACGAGCATCAACAAAACTTTCAGCACCATAACATAACCAAAACGATATTGTTATAAATAAGATGTCTCTGCTTTTGAACGTTGCTTTTTATTTGTGTCAGTAGTACCAGATTATGGAAAACTAGACACCAGCATATATTAGGTTTACATTTCTCCCACCTCAGATAAGTAGATCCAATAATTTAACCATGCTAGAAATTCTTATCTTGCCCACGGGCGAAGATAAAATGCCCGTATGGAACTCCTTTTTAATGGTCAGCACATTGTAATTACCTCCCTTGTTGAAGACTGTCGTCTGTAGCATCATGAAAACCTTGTCTTGTGGCAATATTTAGGAGGCTAAATAGTTATTTCTCGCTTCAAATGTCACCATAAAACAGTTTTTACGCACCTATCAAGAAATAATGCTTCACTCTCCTTAGAACAATTTAAAGACCGATTTGTCAATTAACATAATCTGAATCAGTGCCCGCACATCCATGACAACCACGAATTATCGCATATCCATACGCAATTAATTTCACTAAGCACAAAAGTGTTCCAGCAAAAAAATATTTTTTACTTAATTTTGTTTAACTGAGGTGGGAGAAAAAGCATCTACCATAGCCGCTCGTATACATATAATCTGTGTCAAAGGTGTTGTTCGGCTTTCCAGGAAGGAGATGACAGCTTACTTGGTGGTAAGGAGGACACGCGGAATATTATATTGCAAGAATTCTGATAAATACGTAAGATTAATGTAGACTCGACAGATAAAATGAGATTATACCTCTAAGTATTGTTGACGGTATAATAACGAAAACCGACGGAGCGTTGGAACACATATGACATAGTTGCATGCAACAACGTTCAGAAAATAATAGTTATCGAGTTATAATATGTACGTAGTATTTTTATAACTACGGCCTCTACTAGTAGTAAGTGTGGTCAGGAATGCTATTAATAACCGATAACAGAATCTGATGAATAATTGCGGAGGATATTTTGTTGATTTTAGTGTTAGATCGTATTTTATTTCACGAGTGTCAAAGAAAAACATTTTTTCACGAGTTGCAAATGCTTTCTACGCCGCTAACCGTGGGACATCCCACACGTAACATTTTAGCTGATGATGTAGCTGTCAATATTCTATTTCCGATCCGTTGATAAAAGGTTTTCTGATATTTCTTTTTATAGTTTATCATTCATTCGTTTTTAGTGCAAACATAATATGAACATTATTCAGTGAACTTTTATTAATTCATCTATGTCCCAAAAAGTATCGAAAACACTTGTTTGAACGAACATTTGAAAGGTCGAACGTGATTGGTTAACAATTGCGGATACTCATTAGAATAAAAACATTTGTTTCATGATACATGGGTATTCAGTCATCCCTCACTGTCAGAGACAAGTATGATTGGCTTCAAGCAGGTCGTTTTCCAGGTAAAGAGTGAAAACCACCCTAGGTTGTTGATAAATTTTGATGCGTGGGTGGGGTTAAAAAATAATTAGTTAATGTGTCAATTGTTATGTGAATTTTCCGGAAAGTTCATAGTACGTAATACAACGAAAAATAGTTGAAACAGATATTTGAACGATGAAACATCGTATATATATATGTTCAAACAGTTATTCGCGTCTGTAATTTGTTTTGTATGAAAGCAAATGTTCGAATACATTCAGCTTCAAAGTTCAAGAAAACGTTTTAATTCCTTTTTCTATTAAACGGTAAGTCTTTTATTTCAAAATATATCTTTATTTAAACTTGTGCAAGTCTTTTTAACTATCAAATCATTGGTGTTGGCAACACATTTTCCACGTCCTAATCTAAAAACGTTATTGACTTCACGCGAGAAATCATGTAATTTTTCAACTGGCTGGATTTTTAAGCGCACCATTTATATCGTTCATAAAAATCTTTTTGTTTAAAATGAACAGTCAAAATAAAACCAGCGTGTTGAAAAAAGTGCAATATTTCGAGTGAAGGCATTTTTGCCTGTGGCCTGATTTTGCAGAAGTTAAATTGAAATCATCAAATATATCGATATCGCTACAATCACCAACACGTTGTTTGATCATCAGGCCTGTGTGCCATTCAAAAAAAACATGGGCAGTGAACAAATAGGTCATGATCCAACGTGCTGTGACCTTTTTTAATTGGTAATTATTAAAAAAAAAAAACCCGTATCGAATGGATACTTATTCCGTATGAAACTAGACAAACATTTCCTGAGGAATGTAACCTTTTTTAAGCAGACGATCTCAAAATATACCCACAGAATTCGTCCATAAATCGTAATAGAACAAAAGTCTACAAATAGTTGTTTGTTTCTAATTTTTATACACACTAGTTTTCCCGGGTTTGTAAAATCAATGTGGAGGTCTCTTGTCTGCCCTCAAGATAATAAATACAGCAACGGATGGATATTATAATACTATTTCTTATCAGAATCGAACAACTAGATGCAAATATCGAGAAACAATCAACTGCATGTAATGGACGTTTCTTCGTCTCTTATAAAAGTGTAATAATAACGGACATTCTCTCAAATTTCACTCGTACAAATGCATTGATTCGTAGCATACGAATACCTTGAACGAATCTAATGAAATTTCCGAACACTTTGTTATGCTATGAGACACATTTTCTAAGTAACGTTACTTTTTAAAAGTTGAAGTTCGTGGGTTATTCACTTTCATGGCTTTCGTTGGTTTGGCAATTCGCAAATTCAATAACCAAATGAAATGTTTGACCTTAAATCCTCATATTCAACTCAAAGCTTATATTTTGTTTTGTTCATTTCTATACTTTGTTCTTAAATCAATTAATAAATCTACAATTATTCGTTGTGTTTATTTTTCTTATTTACGGTGTAAATTAAAAATAAAAAACAACAACAAACAAACATGAAAAATGCTGTGTATTATAATTTCCTGTTTACACAATTCAGCTACGTGTGTAGGAATTATTATGTCACTCTTCGTCTTACGTCAATCCATTGCAAACGTCTTTATTCAAAACACCATTGTTGTCAAATGTTGATATCTTACATAAAAATAAAATGAAATGTCATTATTCATTAAAGAAGTGTCCCCTGCTACATTTATCTGTGAACTGGAAGAGATGAAACGTTCACTGCTACCAAAATAATGGAATTTCAAGTCGAACTCAGGGTCGGCAACTACGGTACTTTCTTCCGTTACACTTCATACATACCGTGGGAAAATTTACTGACAAAATCTCGTTTATATGAATATGCACGTCGGTACTTGATTATTTTTCATACACCAAATATTTAATCTATTAATAACGTGGGACAACTACAGAGACAAATCCAGAAACAAAGACCTACCTCGGTAAAACCCGAGGAACAATCCATCATCATCATCATCATCATCATCATCATCATCATCATCATCACCACCACCACCACTACCACCACCACCACCACCACCATCATCATCATCATCATCATCATCATCATCATCATCATCATCATCATCATCATCACCACCACCACCACCACCACCACCACCATCATCATCATCATCAACATCATCACCACCACCACCACCACCACCACCACCACCACCATCACCACCATCATCATCATCATCATCATCATCATCATCATCATCATCATCATCATCACCACCACCACCACCACCACCACCATCATCATCATCATCATCATCATCTTCATCATCATCATCATCATCACCACCACCACCACCACCACCACCACCATCATCATCATCATCATCATCTTCATCAGCATCATCATCATCACCACCACCACCACCACCACCACCACCATCATCATCATCATCATCATCATCTTCATCATCATCATCATCATCACCACTACCACCACCACCACCACCATCATCATCATCATCATCATGGGTGCCAAACAAAGTATAATTTAATTGTTTCGATAGGTTTACAAATGACCGGGGAGTAAGTATGTAGTTCCATACGGGTACTTTTTTATCTTTGCCTGTGGAATAAGCTACGAACAGTGTAACAAATAGATCCTGCCGACTACCCTTTGTATTTTCAAGACAATTTGCACGAATCTGAGGAAGTGATGGTTCAAAGCAATTTCAATGGCCACTTCCGATATGAGAATGCAGATTTTTCGGTCGATTTGTTGATGATATTTATAAATACTTGTTTATTCAGAGCTTGTTTACATTGTTTAATACACAGAACTATTCAGTTTGGACCTTGAAACGCCTTAGGCAGTAAAGAGCTTCGTGAAATGTCTTGCAGTCTTGCTTGTGCATGGATAACGGTTTTTCTATTTCAGATTTTCAAAACATATCTGTTTTTCACGTTTTCATCGCTATTGCACGTGCTATTTATCTTGCTGAAAGACTGCCTTTCCCTTTCTGTCACTTGCTTTCAATGGGATTTAATTAACATTTATACTTTCCAAGGATTCGTTTATGAAAAACTTGTGTTCACTTAAAAAGGTTTATTTCAAAGTTCATTGTTTTAACATGACAGCAAACCGGCACATATTGCAATAAAAAGTTTCATTAAAATACGCCCTTTTATATTTATTATCCATTGTTGTTGTGTCAGTTCCTAGATTCAATTTCAATACTGGCTTAAATGAAATCTGTAGCGCAATAACTCAAATATAACGCATACAGTAGTGATTAAGTAAAAACATTATGGTTAAATAATTCTTGAAAAGTCGTTTTAACTTTAACATTTTCTTCTCTTCAGTTGGACATAATGTTTAATTTCATTTTTTAAAAAAAAACATATGTTTACATCACCTATTCTTTCATTTTTATGTTTTTTTCTGATGTGGTATCAAATTAATGTTCACAGTTTTCTTTACCAAATGAGTGAAAAATAATAGATTTAGGGCCAAGAATGCTCCATATATTTCATCTCATACCATGGAAAAGCATTGAAAAACTTGGCCAATTTCTCAATAATTTTTACAAGATTGCCATGTTCGATCATATTGCACAAACAATGGCTGCTTATGGCTTTTTTAATAAGACGAGCATTCAAATACAATTTTATTACCACATGTAACCTGGTCCGTAGGCGGTTTACACTATGTATTTTTATCTAATATTCGACCTCGTGTCCTACAAGCCTAAACATGACAAATAAGCTTCTACAACGAAACATTAAACGCCCAAAACAAATAATGTGTTCGTTGAAAGGTTCATACAATATTATTCGGCACTAACTTTAAAACACATAACACAGTGTAGACATACCACGTGGTTTATGACGTCACATTTGGTTATTGTAGTAGCAAAATACATCTCTATTCAGATAGAATTATCGCTGTAAGTTTGTTATTTTAATATCAATTTTTACAAAACATAGCGCAGGCTAAAGGAAAAAAGTAAGTTATTGAAATATGTCATCAGGATAATAGAATACCTACGGGCGTTGACAGTGCTGTACCTCAAATCGCCTCCAGTGAACAGTTTTAATCCAAACGAAGCTGCTTTTTTCATACTTTGGACATAGTTCGTGCTTCCAACGATCTATTGTCATCATGCGAACAACTAATGAGATATTCATGGACGTTATACGGATTCAGTTGACAATGAGGTTTTTCTGTATGCTTGTGAAGGGCTTCGTAATTCTTCACTCCATAAAGAAAACTAATCTTGAGGCAAGTCAAGAATGTTCTAACAGTACATACATGCATTATCTCTGCGAATGCTTAAGGTGTGTTCCATCGTTCATCAAATGTTGACAACTACCAGTAACGGAACTGTCGTATGCCCCAGTACATTCAACTAAATAAACTGACAGTAGAAACACAAAAGAAGTTGACCTAGAATGCACAACACAATTGGCTATACTGAAAAAGCTCACATGGAAGAAAGACATTTATGACTGAATGTTTATTCCGCAGCGCTTATGTTAAGCCTTTTCATGCCCTTATTGTCCTCATTCATGACCAATATACCTGTAGTTTTATAATTTGAGTAAAATCTACGGCAATGGCAATTACTCTAACGATGACTTTGAATAATCTCAACATTTTCATTTCCAAACGATTGCTAAATAATTATACGTTATGGAAATCAAACAGTATTAAAAGTCAAATAATAATAATAAATGTGCAATAAAAATTAACGGATATCAATTAATCAACCTAAATTACTATTGCATCCTTCAATTTGTCATCGAACGCACAAATACACACGCGAGTGAGTCACTTTCGGCAGAGCAACAGATGTCGTGCATCTTAAAGGATACTATAGTGACACGAAAGACTGAACATAGGCTCTGCTGAACAAATTTGGTAAACAAAGTGCGGGTATATTTGGTGGTGTGCCATTTCGATCATCGGCAAACACAGTGCGGGTTACGTTGGAGTTGTGCCAATTTGACTATCGTTTATCTATAATCCAAATGACACACTACATACTTTACGCGCATTGCCCTGCATAGGTTTAGATTAATTATTATATTTTCATGAGATCCTTAAGCTGAATTCTATTCCAATATACATAAAAGTTGTACATTTCAAAGAGGTACAAGAAATAGAAAACAACTGTAATGCTCACCACTGGAATGCCTAAATATGACACAACTGTAAAATCTCTTGGAAATAGAACACAACTAATATGCCTCTTGGAAATTAAACACATTTGTTTTACCTCTTGGAAATAAAACAGTACTGTAATATCTCTAGGAAAGAAAACACTACTGTAATGGCTCTTGGTAAAAGAACACAACTGTAATGCTTCTTAGAAATAGAACACCACTGTTATGGCTCTTGGAAATAAAACACAACTGTAATGCCTCTTAAAAATAGAACACCACTGTTGTAGCTCTTTGAAATACAATAACACTGAATTCTTCTCAGAAATAGAAAAACACGATGTACGATAAACAAGGGAGTTCCTTATTAACAAAGTAATCTTAAGAAGGACAAGTTGAGAAATAAGGAATGTCTTACAAGCTAAATTATAAGTGCTTAATTTGTGAGCACGTTACAAAATCGTTCCTTACTAAAAAAATACGAAGAAACAGAGAAAACAACCAAATACATTTGACACAGCAGCAAATGAGGAAATCAATCATTATTGCAACATACTTATGTAATGTACTAAATTGTGAAAAGTAAAAGAAATCGGACTAAAACAAGAACAAATGTATTGGTGAACGCTGAAGGAGAATTAGATGCTATTCTGTTGTATGCAAATAATATAATATTAAAGGATTACCGATTAAAAAATTTATACATACATGATGAAAGAAAGAATCTAAATACGTGAGGTCTAGCGTTTAAACAAATATATTGATGAACGCTGAACAAGGATTGGATATAATTCAGTTTTTTCTGCAATATATGGAATGTTGAAAGAATATCGATTAAAATAAACATGCATGGTCAAAGTTTGGTTTGACACACAAGCCATCCAGATCCATTGACCCCAAAACGTTTACGACCTTAAGAAACTGGTGCGGCCAGAAGAAGTCGATGTGACCCCCAATGACCGGGACCTGGCATCCATCACCTTTACAACTTCTTTCGTAACGATTTAATACTTAATCACACAATATACATTACAATCACAGTAATTGATCGTAATAAAATCCAACTGTTCTAACGCATAACTCAGTATTATAATACTGCTCAGTATTGACGTAATATCAATTGATGTTAACCTCACATCGCAATCACGTCTTTAGTTTTTTGTGCAATCAAAATCAGTCTCGACACCTGCTATACCTTTCCCCAAGTCTTCAGCTGTTTCAATGCTTTGATTTAAATTGAAATGAATACTTTCTGGAAGGGAAATCCTTATTTCTGCTGTTTATGCCAAGTGCAATCATTAAAAAGAAATACACCGAGATGCTTGTTAGCTTGGGTTCCTGTAGTAGGCTGTCATTACATTGTTAGCGCTGGATACAGACGAAGTAGGGAGTTTGCTGGAAAACGGAGTAGTCATCAGTTTTGTAAGTTTGAAGGTATCTTACCATTTGTCGGGCCATGTGCAAATGCTATCAATATCCTTTCAGATAGTATGGGCTCTCCAAGAAGAATACATATAAAATTAACCATCAGCACATAATATCATATAACTGCAAATGCTGAGAATGCTATCATTAATGAAAATCTAAAAAAGAAGTGGGCCAAGAACAGGCCCTTAAGGTACACCACTCTCTGGTGCGCACGATTCTCATACAAAACAATTTTTACTTGAATAGAGTTTTAAACATAGTCTTGAATGATAAAACAAAGCCAGCCCAAGAAAACATGAAATGCGGGAATAGTTTTTTATACTCGAAAATAGGCTGTTAACATGAGAGTAGGCTTTACTTTTGTTAATTAATAATGTTTTCATCGTCAGATTTCCGAATGTGATTATTTGATTTAATAGGATTTTGGTTCGTTAGCACTTAGTTATCTTAGACACACCGTAATTAAATTGGTATTAATGAGCTTTCGTCGATCTTTCCCAGAAGCCCTACAGCTACAGTTTTGAAGCCAAAAATAGACATTAGACAAAGTTCGAGAAATTTGGTAGACGAGAAAAGAAATCCAAAACTCTGATCAGACAGTCACAATATTAAATGTGACTGTGTTAGCAAAAATGAGCAGTATCGAGGGAAAAGTAACACTCTCATGATAAAAGAAATAGTCAAACTAGATCATTTGAAGTTCGTCTTAAAGACCATTTAACATTAGTTTTACAAATCGGGATGCATTTTTAAGGGGGAGGACGTAATTTCGTTTCATGCAAACATTAAGTGAGAAAAATGTTTCATGGCAAACAAAATGGCGGGTTTACAATGAAAAGTACCGATTCTGGTACCAACTTTTGCCTGGTAAGTTGACTTTTTCTTAACATTTTGAAAGATGTATGCATCCAGTATGCGGCGAAAGACATATTCTTCGATCGACATCTTAGTTTGGTATCATAACTTTAAATATAAAAAAGTTATTGAACAGAGTGTGGCTTAGAAGGCAATGTTTACAAATAAACATGCTGATTTTATCCACAATATTTCTTATTTCTTTGGCAAATATGGCACATCTGTGCATGTTGTTACTGTGCTTGCATGTATTAATTCCTATTTTCCAAACTTCATGGTTATTACTCGACTGTATATGTTTCCAGGCAGATTTTTTGTATCCTAACCCCCCATTATGTTTTTTTTGCAAGCACATTACCCACATTTTGGTGAAATGCAAACAAACTTCTGCACAATTGTGTAGCCTTGAAGTCAACGACTTTTCACTTCTGGAACGGACTTGAACTTCAACATGGCACGATTTAGAAGACGAACGAGCCTCATGTTATACAAGAAACCACACAGGACCGCAGTGACAAAGAAAAACGTCAAAAAACAACTGACTGAGAGACATTGTCGGATGGCTGGGTGACAATGGCGCATGACTGAGAGATAATTGTGCATTACTAGATGAGAACGTTCACTGTTACCAAATTAATTTCAAGTCGAACTCAAGGTCGGTAACCACGGTACTTGCATGGAATATGCATGAGGTTGGGAAGACAACCGTTCTTCCAATAAAGTCGCATGCTACAATGAAATAACCTTCAATAAACCTACAGATACTGTCGGTTGTCTCCACGGGGTGGTCTAAGTAGCTGGTTTAGAATATGTAGTGATCAGGCGGACCGGGTTCAATTGGAGCTTTCGCCAGAATACTTCTTCTATGGTAAACTATTGGTGTGAGTGTCTGTACACATGTTCGAGTCAGATTTCCGAAGAAGTTTTATTGCGGAAAAAAAGAAAGTGCCTCATTAGTGTTTCAATATTAGTGTATTAGTGTATTTGTACTCTAAGTGAAAAATAATTGAGAAAATAAAAGATTTTTCAAATGATACAATTAAAACTGTAGGGACAAACCGGTTAGCCCAACTATAAACGAGGACCATGTTCAGAGGCCCGAAACAAAACGTATCGAATTGATACCTATGAAAACTTGACATGATATGCATAAGGTTTGGGAGACAACTGATAAAGTCGCATGCTACAATAAAATACCCTTCAATAACCCAGTACTGTCGCTTGTCTCCACATGGTGGTCTAAGTGGCTGGATTAAAATATAAAGTGATCAGGCGGACCGGGTTAAATTCGAGCTTTCGCCTGAATACCTCTTCTATGGTAAAACATTGATGTGAGTCTCTGTACATATGTCAGATTTCCGGAGAAGTTTCATTGCGGAACGAAAGAAACTGCCTCGTTAATGTTTCAATATTATGAGAAATTCCCATTCGGAGCTCCTCGGCCATTTTATCGAAAACAACCTCGGATGTATTTGGACGGTTTACATACTCAAAAAGTGGTACGTTTAAGTCCGCTGCAAGTAGATCGTTTAGTAATTTTTTTAGCAGTTAAACTTTATGACTTAACTCTTGGGAATCTTAATTATGTTTGCAATAATACACTTCACTGGCAATCAATTAAAACTTAGATCAATAAATACAACTCCAAAACCCTACATTTAATTAATGATATAATTAAGAAATTTACAAACTACTTCAACTGATGTACCAGCATACATCTGAGGTTGTTTTCGATAAAAATGGCCGAGGAGCTTCGAATGCTTTTCATACACCAAATGTTTACTCTAATAATAACGTGGAGAGTACGTTCAACTAGAGAAACAAACCCAGAAACAAAGACCTACCTCGGTAAAACCCAACACGATACGAGAAATAAACATCATCACCACCATCATCATCATCATCATCATCATCATCATCATCATCATTATCATGGGTGCCAAACAAAGTATAATTTAATTGTTTCGATAGGTTTACAAATGTCCGGGGAGTAAGTATGATGTTCCATAAGGGTACTTTTTTATTGTTGCCCGTGG
The DNA here is from genome assembly GCF_026914265.1 of Mya arenaria. Taxonomy (NCBI): domain Eukaryota; kingdom Metazoa; phylum Mollusca; class Bivalvia; order Myida; family Myidae; genus Mya; species Mya arenaria. The sequence continues at coordinate 7,389,857 of NC_069135.1, read as the reverse complement.
ACAAGGTAAGGATTTCCAGCATGGCCAAATGTCATTACCTACATAATTGGTATAAACAGCTCCAGCGGTTTTATACCGCTGGAGAGCACGTGTGTTATATGAAACAACTCAGGATGTATATCACATACACTCTAAGCTACGAACAGTGTTACAAATATATCATGCCGACTACCTTTTGTATTTCCAAGACAATTTGCACGAATCTGAGGAAGTGATGGTTCAAAGCATTTCATTGGTCACTTCCGGTATGAGAATGCAGATTTTTCGGTCGATTTGGTGATGATATTTATAAATACTTGTTTATTCAGAGCATGTTTACATTATTTAATACACAGAACTATTCAGTTTGGACCTTGAAACGTCTTAAGCAGTAAAGAGCTTCGTGAAATGTCTTGATGTCATGCTTGTGCATGGATAACGGTTTTTCTATTTCAGATTTTCAAAACATATCTGATTTTCACGTTTTTTCTTCGCTATCGCACGTGCTTTTTATCTTTCTTAAAGACCGCCTTTCCCTTTCTGGCACTTGCTTTCAATGGGATTTAATAAAATTTATACTTTCCAAGGATTCGTTTATGAAAAACTTGTGTTCACTTAAAAGGTTTATTTCAAAGTTTATTGTTTTAACATGACAGCAAACCGGCACATATTGCAATAAAAAGTTTCATTAAAATACTCCCTTTTATATTTATTATCCATTGTTGTTGTATCAGTTCCTAGATTCAATTTCAATACTGGCTTAAATGAAATCTGTAGCGCAATAACTCAAATATAACGCCTACAGTAGTGATTAAGTAAACACATTATGGTTAAATAATTCTTGAAAAGTCGTTTTAACTTTAACATTTTCTTCTCTTCAGTTGGACATAATGTTTAATTTCATTTAAAAAAACCCATATGTCTACATCACCTATTCTTTCAATTTTATGTTTTTTACTGATACACAGTGGTATCAAATTAATGTCCACAGTTTCCTTTACCAAATGAGTGAAAAATAATAGATTTAGGGCCAGTAATGCTTCCTTATATTTCATCTCATACCATGGAAAAGCATTGAAAAACTTGGCCAATTTCTCAATAATTTTTACAAGGTTGCCATGTTCGATCATATTGCATACACAATGGCTGCTTTATATGGCTTTTTTTTAAGAAGACGAGCATTCATATAAAATTTTATTACCACATTAGGTATGTTACCTGGTCAGTAGGCGGTTTACACTATGTATTTTTATCTAATATTCGACCTCGTGTCCTACAAGGCTAAACATGACAAATAAGCTTCTACAATGTAACATGAAACGCCAAAAAAAATGTGTTCGTTGAAAGGTTCATACAATATAAGTCGGCACTAACTTTAAAACACATAATACAGTGTGGACATACCACGTGGTTTATGACGTCACATTTGGTTATTGCAGTAGCAAAATACATCTCTATTCAGATAGAATTATCGCTGTAAGTTTGTTATTTTCATATCAATTTTTACAAAACATAGCGCAGGCTAAAGGAAAAAAAGTACATTTTACTCGGTTACTGAGCAATTAATATGCTTTTTAAAAAATCGAGGGCAGATGTTCAGAATGTATAAAATACTCTTTGTTATAGCGAAAAGCAATTTACGTTTCTGGTCCAAAATTATTTTACTATATATTCACCATATTTGCCTTTAAAATGTAAGTCTCTGAATGATTATTCTATCCACAGGGTTTATTCATATCTACAAATGAGGCTCATACAATATAGAAATATGTAATGTTTGTTTTTTGTTAATACGAAAAACAAAAACAATTTGGTTACAGCGAAAAGCAGTTTTTGGAGGTACAATGGTGAACCTCACTCCTTCTTGCCATGATAGTTGTATGAAGTACTGATATTTTTATCAAATGTCACTAAGTCAGCTTCGATAGCCCGATTTAGGAATTTGTAACACAAACTATTGATTTTTTTTATTAAAATTATTCATTTACCTCAATGTGGGCTAAATGTGAACGTTGAAAAGGGTAAGGTTACGTTATTCAGACGTCGTGCACATTTTTGTTCTAAGGGGAGCTGGAAATATGACGATTGTTTATTAGAGATTCTTGTATTGGGGAAAACTATCATGTACCAAACATTATATTGTAAAAAGGGTATATGAGATGTCTTTGCGTGATTTAGAATCAAATAAGAAAAACTGGTTATGTGATGTTAAGAACTTACTATTTAAGTACGTGCGAATATTCCTACTCATTTACTTAAACTGTTCACACAAATGAGAATATCTTGCCATAAACTACGGGTGGAAACAGGACGATATGGTCGCAATCGTACAGAGAGACATGAGAGACATTGTGAAGTGTGTCATTCTGGGGACATAGAAGATGAACTTAATTTTATGTGTGTTTGTCAAAAATATAAAACTATCCGAAAACGCTATTTACCGGCGTATGTTATTCACACAGCGGCCAGAAACAAAAATAATTTGTTTCTGGCCCCTGTGGTTATTCATATACCAAATATGGTGAAATTTCTTGAACTTGTATGCAAGAACTCCGATGTATTATATAAAATGATTACGTATATACGTTGTGCTATTAGAATTAGAGATAATGTATTAAAAGTTTAAGATTGTAATTATTTAACATTTCTATGTATTGTAATTGTTTCCCTCTTTAAGTCATATTTATTTAAATGTTTAAGTGTTTGTGGTACCGTGTTTGTATTTATTTACTATTGACTTGTACATATTATTGCTACATGTTTATGGATAAAAAAACTACATATTTAAATCCAAATAAAATACATTCTGATTCTTAAATACCACATAAATCAGTCTGAATTATATAACAGATACGAATTTGCCCGCTAGGGTATATTTTCCGGCAGGGCCAGATATTCCTCATTGGCAAAAGTTAGGCATATTATGGCAGCATAAATTTCATGAATGTTGGGTAGAACACGTTTTTAGCAGATTGTTATCATTTTATATCTAATATGTATTATACTGACCAACCTTCTGACCAGAAATGACCCCTAATCCAACTAGAGACAACATGTACGGGGCAAATTAATTTCAAATTCAATTTCGAGAAGAAATTCCAAACTTTGACAACGTTATTATTGATATCTCACTACATTAGGTTAAAATACACAAACCGCTTCGTTTTCAGTTTCTTAAAGTGACAATCCTATTCAAAATCAATACATACACATGCATTACGAACATAATCTTTTAGTGATAAACCTTGAACTACTTACTCAATAAAACATTTATGGAAAATATGAATTACTCAAAACGAGATTGTAGCCGTGTATTTAATAGCTGAAAATGCACAAATATTAAATGGCTGGTGACTGCTAAAATATTTACAGTGATCAACTATCGTCTGATAAGGTCGTCTCATGGCTACTGTGTTTGTACAACTTAATTTTTCAAATTAAACACGGTGTTCATACGAACCATTGTTTTCGATTATTATTCATCTTTTTCGGAAAAGCCAAACTATAAGATATATGCCCTGTTTAACAGCCCAAGTCTACGACCTAACGCACACTGAACGAGAAACACACAGCGTACACAACACAATGATAGACCACTCGTGCATCAACGTTTATTTTCGCACTGGTATTTAAATAAATGGATTTCCTCACTTAGATTACTAGTATGATAATATCAAACAAACTGTAGCTAGTTAAACAGTCTTGAATTTGGTAATAGACATTAATGCCAAAATATGCACTTCCTCATAAATCGATATATATATACTGACGAAGTGATAGTACGTGCCGGCGGTAACGACCTTTATGCATTGTTCTAACGCCTTTATCTTTAGCCATCAGTTGTAAATTAGAACAGATTTTTTGCCAGCGTTATTACGACGGCACTTGATAAGCTGTTTCCGGTAACGGTCGGGTCGTTCGATTTACGGAATGGATGAGAACGAATTTCTGTTGAGTTTTCTTAAAATTAAGTATATTTTAACAGTTCTGAAAATAAATATTTTTTTTTTGTAAATATTAGTAATTAATTGCAAAAATTGAACCAACCCAGCTGCGTTCATACCCCGATAATGACTTCAATCACGCTTTTCATTCCTTAATTGGCTGTACAAAATAGTTCATCTTATATGCAACTGTCATGCTTAATGTTCAGCGAAGTAAGCATTGTTTTAATACATATTGAGCACACAATTCTAGTCCATATCACTGGACTTAAACTCCCATGGCCATTTCTGTGGTCTGCAAATGTGATAGCAAACCAATCTCTGGGAATAACGCTGACAAGAACTAACACGACTTCAACATTTATACTACAAGGTCTCTCAATTTGTCGAATTAAGAGTAACACTTAACATTCAGACTTCATGGTTCAAAAGTTCATATATGCTTGTCACTTAGGACCCATTCACAAACTAGTTGTTCAATGAATGCCCGAGGTAAACGGCGTCTGTAAGACATACTTTTGGTTTTTCGTTACAGTGTAAATATTTATTTCTGGTTCGCAAAGTTATTGAAATAGGCCATCAGTATAATAGAATACCTACGGGCGTTGACAGTGCTGTACCTAAAATCGCCTCCAGTGAACAACTTTAATCCAATCGAAGCTGCTTTCTTCATACTTTGGACATAGTTCGTGCTTCCCACGATCTATTGTCAGGAACGAACAACAAATGAGACATTCATGGACGTTATACGGATTCAGTTGACAATGAGGTTTTTCTGTATGCTTGTGAAGGGCTCCGTAATTCTACAGTCCATAAAGAAAACTGATCTTGATGAGAGTCAAGAATGTTCCAACACTGTATACATGCATTATATCTGCGAATGCTTAAGGTGTGTTCCATCGATCATCAAATGTTGACAGCTCCCACTATCAGAACTGTCGTATTTTCCAGTACATTCAAGCTCAATTAACTGACACTAGAAACTTGACTCGTTGACGTTGTTGAGAGTGAAAAGGCATTGACGGTATTTGTCAATGAACAGTTCCGATGAAACGGAGATTTTTGTTTTCATCCGTTGTGCTTTATGCTGCTAAAGACCTTTTCCCCACCTCCAAATTATTTTCTTAACAAAAGAAGTGGACCTAGTAAGCACAGCACGATTGGCTATACTGAAAAAACAAACTCAGATGAAAGCGAGACATGTATGACTGAATGTTTGTTTCGAAGCGCTTATGTTAAGCCCTTTCATGCCCTTATTACCCTCATTAAGTTCACGACCAATATCTCCGTATTTATATAATTTGAGTTGAAATTACGACAATGGTACGGGACGGCAAGTACTCTAACTATGACTTTGAATTCTCCCAACATTTTCATTTCCAAACGATTGCTAAATAATTATACGTTATCCAAGTCAAACAGTATTGAAATTCAAGTAATCATGAATGTGAAATAAATATTAACGGATATCAATTAATCAACTTAAATTACTATTGCATGCTTAAATTTGTTATCGAACACACAAATACACCTGCGGGTGAGTTAATCCGGGCAGAGCAACAGATGTCGTGCATCTTAAAGGATACTAAAGTGACACGAAAAGGCAGAACATAGGCTCTGCTGAACAAATTTGGCAAACAAAGTGCGGGTATAGTTAGTATTGTGCCATTTGGATCACCGGCAAACAAAGTGCGGGTAACACTGGTGTTGAGCCATTTGAATCACCGGCAAACAAAGTGCGGGTATACTTGGTGTTTAGCCATTAGGATCACCGGCAAAAAAAGTGCGGGTAACACTGGTGTTGAGCCATTTGAATCACCGGCAAACAAAGTGCGGGTAACGTTGGTGATGTATCATCTGATTTATCGGCAAACAAAGTGCGGGTAACGCTGGTGTTGTGCAATTTGGACCATAGTTTACCTATAATCCAAATGGAACAATACAGACTTTACGCGCATTACCCTGCATATGTTTGGACTATTCGATTATATTTAATGAGATCCTAAAGTTGTACTGTATTTCCAATATACATAAGTTCTACTTTTAAAAGGCACTGAAGTGATATTCCATTTCCAAGAGGCAGTAGAGTGGTATTACATTTCAAAGAGGTACAAAAATAGAACACAACTGTAATGCCTCTTAGAAATTGAACACGACTGTAATGGCTCTTGGAAATAGAACACCACTGTAATGACTCTCGGAAATAAGATACAACTGTTGTACCTCTTTGAAATTCCTCTTAGAAATAGAATAACAAGATGAACGATAAACAAGGCAGTTCCTCATTACCAAAGTTATCATAAGAAGGACAAGTTGAGAAATAAGGAATGTCTAAAGTATAAGTGCTTGATTTGTGAGCTCGTTCAATGTTGGTTTAGCAGAAGTTGAGAAAGCGGAATAATAAGGGAACGTTGCATAACCGTTCCTTACTGAAATAGATACGAGGAAACAGAGAAAAAATATACATCTTACACAGCAGATCATTTGGTAATTAATCATAATTGCAATATCGTTTGCAGTAAATATGCTTAAGTAATGTATCAGATTGTAAAAAGTAAAAGAAAACAAACGGACTATAAACAACAACAAATGTATTGGTGAACGCTGAGCAAGGATTGGATGTTATTATGTTGTATATACATATACCATTGAAAGAATACCATTTGAAACAAATAATATATACATGATCAAAGTGTGAATTTACATCCGTGAGGTCCAGCGTTTAAACAAATATATTTGATGAACGCTGAACGAGGATTGGACATAATTCAGTTTTCTGAAATATATGTAATATTGAAAGATTTCGATTAAAATAAACATACATGGTCAAAGTATGGTTTGACACACAGGCCATCCATACCCATTGACCCAAAACATTTACAACCTTAAGAGGCTGGTACGGCTAGAATGAGTCGATATGACCCCCAATGACCGGGACCTGGCATCCATCAACTTAACAACTTCTTTCGTAACGATGAAATACTATATCACACAATTTTAACATCACAATCATAACAAAAACCAACAGTTCTAACATATAATTCATGCTCAGTATGGACGTAATTTCAATTGATGTTAAACTCATCTCGCAATCACGTTTTCAGTTTTTTGCGCTACCAAATTCAGTCTCGACACCTACTATACCTTTCCCACAGTCTTCAACTGTTTCAGTGCTTTGATTTAAATCAAAATGAATACTTTCTTGAAGGGAAATCCTTATTTCTGATGGTCATGCCAAGTGCAATCATTAGAAAGAAATACATACAACAGCGAGATGCTAGTGAGCGTTCCTGTAATAGGCTGTCAATACATGCTTAGCGCTGGATACAGACGAAGTAGGGAGTTACTTGAAAACGGAGTAGTCATCAGTTTTGTAAGTTTGAAGGTATCTTACCATTTGTCGGGCCATGTGCAAATGCTATCAATATCCTTTCTGATAGTTTGGGCTCTTCATCTAGAATACATATAATTAAATCATCAGCAAATAATCTAATATAACTGCAAATGCTGACAATGCTATCATTAATGAAAATCTTAAAGAGAAGTGGACCAAGAACAGGCCTTTAAGGTTCACCACTCTTTGATAGTCGTGCGCACGATTATCATGCAAAAAATATTTACTTGAATAGTTTTCAACACAGTCTTGAACGATAAAACAAAGCCAGCCCAAGAAAACATGAAATACGGGAATAGTGTTTTATACACGTAAAAAGGGTGGTAACATGATAGTAGGCTGTACATTTGTTAATTAATAATGTTGTCATCGTCAGCTTTTCCGAATGCGATTATTTGATCTAATAGGATTTTGGTTCGTTAGCACTTAGTTATGTTGGACAAACCGTAATTAAATTGGTATTAATGAGCTTTCGTCGATCTTCCCCAGAAGCCCTACAGCTACAGCTTTTCAGCCAAAAATAGACCTAGGACAAAGTTCGAGAAATTTGTTAGACGAGAAAAGAAATCCCAAACTCTGATCGGACAGTCAAAATAACAAATGTGACTTTGTTAGCAAAAATGAGTAGTGTCGAGGGAAAAGTTACACTCTCACGTTAAACGAAGCAGACAGACTAAAAAAAGAAGTTCCTCTTAAAGACCATTTAACATTAGTTTTACAAATCGGAATGAATTTTATTGTAATCCGATCACACTAATATCGTTCTTCTCTGACGAGGCGAAATGCAGTGAGATCTATCGAACCTATCATAAACATATACACGCTAGTGTACGTTTTCATTTCGGGCGTTTCCATGTCGTGTTATTTCATCGTGCGTTTGCTTTCCTCTGAGATGTCCAAACATTCCATAATGCGCATGTTCGGCTTACAAGGATGTATGAATGAGTAATAATGGCATGTGGCTGATTTATTATAGTGCATGACCGAGTGATAGATAATGGTTCATGACTGAGTGATACTGTCGGATAGATGGGAGACAGAGGCGCATGTCTGAGAGACAATGGTGAATGACTGTGTGATAATGGCCCATGACTGAGTGAAATTGGTGGATGACTGAGAGACAATGGCGCATGGCTGAGAGACAATGGCGCATGGCTAAGAGATAATGTAGCCTGGCTGAAAGATAATGGCCCATGACTGAGTGATAATGGCGCATGGCTGAGAGACAATGGCTTATGACTAAGAGATAATGGCTTGTGACTAAGTCATAATGACGCCTGGCTGAGAGATAATGGCCCATGACTGAGTGATAATGAGGCATGGCTAAGAGACAATGACACATGGATGGAGATAATGGCGCATGTCTGAGAGACAATGAGGCATGTCTAATAGACAATGACGCATGGCTGGAGACAATGACGCATGGCTGGAGAAAATGACGCATGGATGGAGACAATGACGCATGGCTGGAGACAATGGCGCATGGCTGGAGACAATGACGCAGGGCTGGAGACAATGGCGCATGGCTGGAGACAATGACGCAAGGATGGAGACAATGGCGCATGGCTGGATACAATGGCGCATGGATGAACACAATGACGCATGGCTGGATACAATTGCGCATGGCTGCAGACAATGACGCATGGCTGGAGACAATGGCGCATGGCTGGAGACAATGGCGCATGCAGAAAGACAACGGTGCGTAAATGTTTATTGTGCAAATAACGGCGCATGGATGGAGACAATGACGCATGGCCGGAGACAATGACCCATGCCTGAGTGATAATGAGGCATGGCTAAGAGACAATGGCGCATGGTTGGAGACAATGACGTATGGATGGAGACAATGACGCATGGCTGGAGACAATGGCGCATGGCTGGAGACAATGGCGCATGGCTGTAGACAATGACGCATGGCTGGAGACAATGACGTATGGCTGGAGACAATGGTGCATGGCATAGAGACAATGACGCATGGCTGGAGACAATGGTGCATGGCTGGAGACAATGGTGCATGGCATAGAGACAATGACGCATGGCTGGAGATAATGGCGCATGGATGGAGACAATGACGCTTAGATGGAGACAATGACGCTTGGCTGGAGACAATGGCGCATGGCTGGAGACAGTGGCGCATGGCTGGATACAATGTCGCATGGCTGGAGACAATGGCGCATGGCTGGATACAATGGCGCATGGCTGGAGACAATGGTGCATGGCATAGAGACAATGACGCATGGCTGGAGACAATGGTGCATGGCATAAAGACAATGGCGCATGACTGGAGACAATGACGCATGGCTGGAGAAAATGGCGCATGGCTGGAGACAAAGACGCTTAGATGGAGACAATGACGCTTGGCTGGAGACAATGGCACATGGCTGGAGACAATGGCGCATGGCTGGAGACAATGTCGCATGGCTGGAGACAATGGCGCATGGCTGGATACAATGGCGCATAGCTGAAGACAATGGTGCATGGCATAGAGACAATGACGTATGGCTGGAGACAATGATGCATGGCATAGAGACAATGACGCATGGCTGGAGACAATGGTGCATGGCTGGAGACAATGGTGCATGGCATAGAAACAATGACGCATGGCTGGAGACAATGGCGCATGGCTGGAGACAATGACTCTTAGATGGAGACAAAGACGCTTGGCTGGAGACAATGGCGCATGGCTGAGAGACAATGGAGCATGGCTGGAGACAATGTCGCTTGGCTGGAGACAATGGCGCATGGCTGGATACAATGGCGCATGGCTGGAGACAATGACGCATGGCTGGAGACAACGACGCATGGATGGAGACACTGACGCATGGCTGGAGACAATGACGCATGGCTGGATACAATGGCGTATGGCTAGAGACAATGGCGCTTGGCTGGAGACAATGACGCATGGATGGAGATAATGACACATGGCTGGAGACAATGGCGCTTGGATGGATACAATGACGCATGGCTGGAGACAATGGTGCATGGCTGGATACAATGGTGCATGACTGGAGACAATGACGCATGGCTGGAGACAATGGCGCATGGCTGGAGACAATGTCAATGGTGCCTGGCTGCAGACAATGACGCATGGCTGTAAACAATGGCGCATGTCAGAAAGACAACGGTGCGTAAATGTTTATTGTTCCAATAACGGCGAAAACCATTATCTTTAACTGAAGGTTATAAGAACGCTTTTATATAGATAATGGAGGTCTTTTGTTAAGTGATTGCTACACGTTATGCAAGATAAGAGATTGACAGGCTGCGAACCGGCTATTAGAGAAATCATTGTATACGAGGGTCGGCCAGTTTAATGAGACCCTTGGAAAACATATTTCACAAATGTAGTTTAGGGTAAACAGCTACACGGACAAGTACACAGTGTGCAAGTCGTGTTTCGCAGTCTTTCTCACGTGTCCCAAACGTCTGCTTGCCTTATGCTGATTCAATAATGCGTCCTATATTCAGTGACGTGCGTAGGTATAGTCGCTATACATTCCGTGATGTGATTGGCAGTAAAAGGAGAAAAGGAATTCCTCTTAAGTAACATCCTCTCCTTACAGCGTTATTTAATTATTTATTATCGGATTACATTCCGTCTAGATTACTTTGAGCAAGAAGGAATAGGCAGGCCAAGATTTAAGAGTGGTCAATACAATATACAATTTATGCTTTACTATGGATCCCCGATGTTGCTTCAATCCTATTTTAAGAACTCACCTTAATTTATTAAAGTAACTAGTTTATTGATATGAAACATAGAGGTCATAAAAACTCTGAATCTGATTGTAATGTATTTGCAAAGCTCAGTTGCTAATAATTTTAACATTTTTTTAACATGTATAATGTTTGATACTTATTGGTTGCTACACAATGGCTTATGAATACTTTAAGTTTGCTTTTATTGATGTACTCAAGTAAAGTTATAGATGTTGCATAAGTAAGTAAGTAATTATTTTATTATAGTGACATGTGTATATATACATCATTACAAATCAATGCAAATATAAATAATTTAAACAATTACACCCGGCCCATCGGGCCTATAAGTCACCTAGATATCACATATATGCAATACAAATTTTCATAAATTAAACATTAAGAATATGTATGTAAGGTTTAAAGTGAATATTATACATATCTATAAAGGAAATGTTTATATCATCAAATACGTTTATAAGTGAGTTTACATATTAAGGACATTGCATGAACAAAACTTCAACGAAAAAGATGTAATGTTAATAACTAGCAATACTTTTAAGCAAACAGTGTGTTTTTTCTCAAAGTGAAAGCACTAACAATATACTTGGATAATTGTCTCACATAGTCCTTCATAAGTAAAACAAGTTTGTCTAGATCGGAGATATTTACAAAACTGTCACGTGATATGATATTACCAAGGTAGGTATTTCTCAGTTCATTATACAGAGAACATTGAAATATGAAATGACACTCGTTCTCAACTTCTCCAGAGTTACATAGCCTACACGTTCACGAGTCCACTGGTTCCCCTAAATAACGACCGGTTTCTAATCTCAGTGGTAATACCCCAGTCCTACACTGAGCCAATAATGAACGTTCATTTTTCTTAAGGTCCATACTCAGATAGGTTTCACACTTGAATTCTTGTTTAAATTCGCGGTACGTTCGTAATTTCGGCATAGATCTTATATCCTGTGACCAAATGTTTACATAATAGTCCTTGATCAGCGAATGCGCGTTCTTAATATCAACAGGCTGTTTTGCATTGAAACTGTCAGATATTCCTATTTTGTCCATGATGTCATTCACCTCGCTTGACCAGTTAGCGGTACATTTTCTATAGTCAATTTCAAACAGCTGGGCGCACAGTCGGTCACGGTCCATGAGAACAAGTCTATTCCACAGGCGTAGCATATTACTCCAGCGGCGATAACGGGTGGGTATCCATCCAGTGTCCCCTGTCAGCGCCGGGATCGGCGTGAAGCGATGGACGCCAAGGGCGTACCTCATAGCGCGGTTCTGCACATTATCCGATGGTTGGTATTGTTTGTACCCCCACACTGAGCTGCAATAATCCATGACGGGCACAACACAAGCGTTATAGAGTTTCTCATATGGTTTAAAGGAAATGTCTTTCAAGGGGTGTATCTTACTTATAACACTTCCAAGAGCTCTATCTCCCGCCTTTGAAAGCCCCTCACATGTGGTTGAGAAATCGCCTCTGTCTTGGAAAATGATGCCTAGATACTTATATTTGTCCACTATTTCTATTTCATTATCACCAATACGGAAGATAAACTGTGTTCGTTGAGTGCGTGCTTTCCGGAAGTGCATACATTTCGATTTTGACGTGTTTATGACGCCAGCGTTTGCACCAGTTGTTCAAAACGTCGAGCATTACTTGTAGGTTTTGTTCAGTGTCTGCGGTTAGAACAATGTCATCAGCGTACATGAGAATGGACACCTGGTGTTCCCCGATGGTGACGCCACACTGTAAGTCATTTATTTCCTTTACTAGGTCATTGGCGAAGACGACAAATGACGAACTCGCATAGATAATCTTGACAGAGTTATAAAACTTTCCATCGATATGATTTAGTAACAGTTTGTACAATAACATGTCCCTGTCAATATAATCGAAACAACGTTTCAAGTCAATAAACGCTGCATAGACATTCTTGTTGTTTCTTACAACCCTACTAAGAGAAAAAACGATTTTTACACTGCATATGGGAAAATTGATCAACTTAATTGTCTTAACTGATACTTGTCACTACTTCACATATTATAATTGTTGGTAAAATTGAAAACACTTTATCACTGGGTTCCAACACTTTAAACCGAGAGGAAGTTGAAAGACGGGTTTACGAACGCCCGTTGATAGTGTGATCAGATTTTACAACAACAAACATTGCCTCCATCTAGATGGTAAGAAAAATCGTATTCAATATGTGAATCCTTTTATGAGGGGAGATGCAAGGGATTGGTTTTGTGGATGCTTTTCAACTTCAACTTCACTTCCTCTTGTCTAATTATTACCCAACTCATGGGGTGCCACTTCATGTGTTTAACAAAGGTAAATACTATTTAAGTTTTTGAAAGAATATTTTTGTTTGTGTCGGCCTATCCTTAACAGCAAAGAGTTTCAGTTATGTTTTGACAGTGAGAATACGTTATACTACTTTTATTGACAGTTTAAAAGGTGGATGATCTAAGAATATAGGGTTGTCCGGTTAGCGCAGTGTTTAGCGCCCTCGCTTCTCACCAAGGCGGTTCGATTCCCGGCCTGGGCGCATGTGCGATTGGTAAGTGGTCACCAAGCTGGACAAGTGGGTTTTCTCCGGGTGCTCCAGTTTTCCCCACACCACGATACCACACTCTTGCGCAACATCGTGCCAACGAGAATGACTTAGAATAAGCTATCATAGCTTTCTTCACAATCGTTGTAAAAATACAAAACGTTTAAAGCATAGCTGTCAACAGAATCCATACAACTTCCATCACTGTCTCCGTAGTTTCCTTATGATACCAACACTCATGAAAGGCTGTAGGTGCGGCACGCCTGGTTTTGTTTGTTATACAGTTCTGTTAACAGGCAATAACAATCGAATCCAAACAGTAGTGGTCCCAAACTTTAATCTGTAAGTGCCTGACATTATCTTAGAGTAGCTAATGTAAATTGATGATTTTTAATACAATGAGCTACTTTCATAACAGTTAATGACCTATATGAACTAGGATATATGAACAATGATTTCATCTCGCAAACTTATTGTTAGTGTAAATTAAATAAAACCCGATATTCGCTTAAGACGTTTGGCTACTTGTAAAAGGTTAAGTAAGGGACTTTTTGTCAACACATTTCCATTTTCTGCGTAATTACCTATACATGTACTTTTCTATTCCCCTCGGCTACTCACCAATATTTTGATTTAAGATTCTTAGTTTTGCTTCGAAATGTTTCAATCTAATCGAAGTACTGAAATAAATTGTCTTTCATTTGCACTATTTTTAGCCGCAAAACACCATACGTGTTTTACCCGGCGCATTACTTTTTAACAAGTCATGTCAAAAAGTACATCGCACAATCCAAGTTTCAATTTGCAGTTCTAAAATTATTGTATAAATCAGTTCCCATTACCTAGCCAATGTATATGTCCAAAAAGAACACATAATCTTAAGAAAGCCTGTTTAGTATGAAAGTGCATAATTATATACATGGACGATTGAAAGTACAGGGACGAGTGAAGCAGACAATTATTTATAAGGCACGAGGATCCAAGTCCAACAGACATTCCTCGCGGCACACAACCAAAACGTTTACTGAAATAATTTTGCGTTCAAACAATAATCACATCAGAAACGTCCGCTTGAGTAGTTCTCCTCCAGAATTCCTAAAATAGTAGTCCATCAAATAGATTAACAAATTGTCTTTATTACTGTCTCTTAAGCTATCTCCAGGCAACTGTTACTTAATCAGTGGATGGGTTTGTTAGTTTCTGCACGTGTGTAACATCCCTGCAATGAAGACTTATATGGTGTTGATCGCATTTGTCTGAATGAAAATAACTAGATTTTTTTTATTTGCACGTCGTGGCACTTTAGTTCGTTTGTTTATGCCAAGAAAATTGTCCGTGTAATTGAACGTGAAATACACAATTATAGTGTTGATTTAAATTTCAAGTTTTAAACTGACATTGACAAAATAAAGATAAACTCCAACATGAATAAATTACATTTTTTTAAACACTATAACTAAGGTTTTATTTTACCTATATAATGTTTTTGCTTGTGCAAGAATTAGTTTACATTCCCAAAACATTTTTTCATGTGTTCTTTGTCTGTCCATATGGTACAACAATTTTACTAGGTTGAATGATTATAAGATTTGTTTAACTCTGTATCATTCAGAAATTGGAGCAAATATGTCTATATCTCCTTTTTCTATGAACTAAAATGAACAGAACAGAGCGTTTCGTATAAAATTAAATCCACACATTCTAAAGCCAGTTTTTGCGTAAATATCAGCTTACCTGTCATATAAGACTGCTGACAAGATCAGATCGCAGATTTTCATATGTCCATTCGAAAATTGATGTTTTATGGCTAAAAGCGTTACTAACGGTCTAAGAAAAATGCATAAAACATCACTTAGTGAACTTAAAGCTGCACTCTCACAGATTAAACGTTTTGACAACTTTTTTATTTTTCGTCTTGGAACGAGTCGATTTTTGCGAAAATCCAAGGAAACCAATTATATAAGACCACTGTCAAAAAATTAACTCGCAGATTTTTATATTTAAGTTCAAAAAATAATGTTTTATACATTTTTCTTAAACCGTTAGTAAAGGTTTAAGGCACATTAATTTTCAACGGAAATATGAAAATCTACGATCTGATCTTTTGTCAGCAGTCTTATATCACTGGTTTGCATATATTGAAAATATATTGAAAAATCTGCTCTTTCCGAGACAAAAAATAAAAAAAAGTTGTAAAAATGTTATACCTGTGAGTGTGTAGCTTTATATATGAACATCTGCGATCTGATTTTTTGTCGGCAGTCTTATATCACTGGTTTCCATGCATTTTCGCATAAATTAGCTCGTTCTAAAAACAAAAAAAAAGAAAAAAAAAGTTGTCAAATGGTTCAGTCTGTGAGAGTGCTTTAATAAATGAAAAGGGTAGTTATAAAATATAAATGCATCGCAGGTATGTTTCGAATGTTCTAATCTTTCATCAAGTTTTGATTTTGTCTTGGGAGATATTTGAAAAAACAATATATGATGGTGTTTCCCTGACTGTGATAACGATGATATAGAATGGAACAACAGTGTGTGTATACCACGTGATAAATTGCGTCATAAATGCTACGTCGGAAGGAAATATTTTTATTCGAATGAAGACTTTAAACAAAGATAACTTCACTATTTCTTCACCATTTTAAATGAAACATAGCGCAGTCTACGCAGTCTACGCAGCTTACGGAGCCCCGCATTCTGTCTTTTACCAGAGTTTGAGAGTTTAGTTTCTTAAAACACTTCGACAAACCTTTTCACAATACGGCCGTCTGATGGAGCACTGTCAAAACATCACTGAACTACTTATTTTTGTATCGGATAACCCGAGTCCGTTCGTGGAGAATGAGATCATGGCTAAATTATGAGACTATCGTTTACTTTACATGTGATAAGGAAACCCTTTCGAACAAAGTCGCCCAGTATCTTTATTATTCCCTAGGTATTCAAAATGAACAAACAACACCCAGTTAATCTCATCTTATCTGTCGTTTCTACATTAATCTTAGTTATTGTAAGTCTAACCGAATAGTGCTTCAGCGCTTTCTACTTAGTGCCAATTAAGTTGTCACCTCCTGTCTGGAAGGACAACCAGACACTGCTGAGATACTAATGTAACGTTGATTAATTCGAAACGAACGTAATATAGTGTCTTCTGCTTCTTCAGTCTCCTTAAAAAGAAGCTTGACCAACTCAGGCAATTGATGTCCGGCTATAATTAATGGATTTGCCTGTATCCCTATAATACTGTCATTACATAATGTGTCTTGTTGCGTGTGAGAATGATTAACTTCGTAAAAGTAGTGTGTCCTGTCGGGTCTATAAACGTAAAAAGATGCAATTTTTGCAATTTCATTTACTCTTTTGTAATGGTAGAGGAAGGTTTTTTTTATGGAATCTTTAAATGTATCAAATTAGTCATACAATATATAGACCAATGTGAATAACCCTCCATTACATCATTACGGTGCTAAAATGCTATAATGCAATTGAAAGAATTCCCAAAAGGGCCACACATTCACCTGTTTCGAACCATTCTATGAGGCAAATTATAAAACATGCTTTAAGTATAGGCTATAACTGGTATAACTTCGGCGCCATGTATTCGCTATAACCATACCGAGATGTATGACGTTCTTTTCGTGGAAACCACACCTCATTGAGATGTAGTTCGCCCTTTGCGGCCAATAAAACAAACCGAGATGATTTACGCCTTTCTCGCGGCCACTAAACCATACGGAGATATATACCTAACAGTAACTTGTATACACAAGGTGAAGACAATATAAGAATATTATATCTTTTCTGGACACGATACTGAGTTAAAATGGAACCTTATAACATAGTGTAAACACAAGTATAGCACTGTAAATGCTATTTTATGAATCTAAACGACATATGTTATGTTAAAATGGTACAAACCGGCCAATTTTTTGTACTTAAAATAAATTAAATATTTAACCTTTTTCACACTTTGACAAAACGTAGCATTTAAAAACATAAATACATTTATTATAACGAGGTTAATTTGATAATAACTTTCATCGGTATGCATTTTTGTATTAAAATTATGACGGTAAAGTTGAAAGGTGGATGGTAGTTTGTTGTTGGGGATTCGAATATTCAGCTACTTTTAGTCTTACCAGTTGCCCGTTGGGGATTCGAATATTCAACTACCTGCTAGTTGCCAGTTGGGGATTCGACAAACACTGTTTTAATTCACTTTTATTCGTATATTCGCCAATCAGATATTCGACCATTTCCAGTCGATTATTCGCGAATGTTCAACTGCAAACCAGTCAATAGTTGGGGATTCAGTTTATGTATTTATGTATGGTTTTAAAGGTCACATATGGGAAAATAATCGCCAAATGTTTTTTTATGCATGTACACATATGTATCTTTGCGACAAACACTCTTTTAATTTACTTTTATTCGTATATTCGCCAGTCGGATATTCGTCCATATCCAGTCGATTATTCGCGAATATTCAACTGCAAACCAGTCAGTAGTTGGGAATTCAGATTATGCCTATATATATATGGTTTTAAAGGTCACATCTGGGAAAATTAATCGCCTAATGTTTCTTTATGCATGTACACATATGTATCTTTGCGACAAACACTGTTTTAATTTACTTTTATTCGTATATATTCGCCAGTCGAATATTCGTCCATTTCCAGTCGATTATTCGCGAATATTCAACTGCTAACCAGTCAGTAGTTGGGGATTCAGACTATGCCTATGTATATATGGTTTTAAAGGTCACATATGGGAAAATCAATCGCCAAATGTTTCTTTATGCATGTACACATATGTATCTTTGCGACAAACACTCTTTTTATTGACTTTTATTCGTATATATTCGCCAGTCGGATATTCGACCATTTCCAGTCGATTATTCGCGAATGTTCAACTGCATACCAGTCAGTAGTTGGGGATTCAGATTATGTCTATATATATGGTTTTAAAGGTCACATATGGGAAAATTAATCGCCAAATGTTTCTTTATGCATGTACACATATGTATCTTTGCGACAAACACTATTTTAATTTACTTTTATTCGTATATTCGCTAGTCGGGTATTCGACCATTTTCAGTCGATTATTCGCGAATATTCAACTGCAAACCAGTCAGTAGTTGGGGATTCAGATTATGGCTATATATATGGTTTTAAAGGTCACATAGGGGAAAATTAATCGCCAAATGTTTCTTTATGCATGTGCACATATGTATCTTTGCGACAAACACTGTTTTAATTTACTTTTATTCGTATATTCGCCAGTCGGATATTCGTACATTTCCAGTTGATTATTCGCGAATAGTCAACTGCTAACCAGTCAGTAGTTTGGGGTTCAGATTTTGTCTATATATATGGTTTTAAAGTTCACATATGGAAAAATTAATCGCTAAATGTTTCTTAATGCATGTACACATATGTCTCTTTGCGACAAACACTGTTTTAATTTCCTTTTATTCGTATATTCGCCAGTTGGATATTCGACCATTTTCAGTCGATGATTCGCGAATATTCAACTGCAAACCAGTCAGTTGTTGGGGATTCAGATTATGTCTATATGTATGGTTTTAAAGGTCACATATGGGAAAAATAATCGCCAAATGTTTCTTTATGCATGTACACATATGTCTCTTTGCGACAAACACTGTTTTAATATACATTATTGGTATATTCGCCAGTCGGATATTCGACCATTTCCAGTCGATTATTCGCGAATGTTCAACTGCAAACCAGTCAGTAGTTGGGGATTCAGATTATGTCTATATGTATGGTTTTAAAGGTCACATATTGGAAAATTAATCGCCAAATGTTTCTTTATGCTTGTACACATATGTATCTCTGAAGATAAACAATTGAAATAGCTATTTATGTGCATTTGCATATGAGGTGTAAAGTTAAATAGTTTGTTGATCAAGAAACACCTCTTATAATTAGTCGTCAGTGGAAACAAGTACTGCTTGTACTAACATCTAATGCCTCACTAACTGGATTCGCCAACTGTCCTTTCGGAACAAAAATATCCACGCTGTCCCACGTGTCTTGCACTATATCTTCTGGATCAAGATCGCTAATATTTCCAATATTTACATGAACAACTACCAAAAAACAACAAGTCCATGTCAAAAGTTTAAACATAAAGCCGGTTTAATGACAAAGGGTCAACGCCAATGACATAGTACACAAAACAAACAATCACCAACCAGAAAAATGACACCCCTCAAAAAACTTCAATGACAACACACTACATATTTACTATATAAAACTAGGGTTGTTATGAATACTTCTTTCATCTCCGTTATTAGGTCTTTAATGGTACTTTTATTACTTATATTAAGGTTGTATGTTTTTGATGAGTATACTGTTTACTTGAGCGGCGTGGTCTCGTAACTCATTTATAACACCAAAACTAAGTTTTAATTCACTTTTTTTCCATAGCAGCAGATGTTTACTTTTTCATATAACGGTTACACTATATTCAGACGTTTTCTGTCGCTGCGAACGCCTGCCTGAGACGTCCTTAGAAAGTTTACATGTCTAAAATAAACGCTTCCTGGCTTAACTACGAGGCCATGCCAGGTAGCCAGTTATTTTAACGATGGCCGTGTTTAGCGCGGTGATGTTTATTGAAGACAAACTGACTCACTGTATGTAAGGCTGATCAACATACAATATACAGGTAAGTGTTTTATGTCCACCACACCAAACAATTCTTTAGCCAAAATAACCTGGTGAAGATTAATGTTGGACTCAATTAATATGACAACGAACAGATGTTGATCCGTACACATAGTCTGTTTGTTCCTACAATTGATATTGTGCGATCATTATTTTATCTAAACAATATTTATGAAAATGTCAACATAACAGAGAATCGTTCAGATCACGTTCTCTTGCCAATTAAAAACATCATTTTATATCCTCACACATGTAGACCATCGATGAGCAGAAATACTTTAAGGCGAAAGCAGGCGTGTCGTGAGGATGACGTTAGATTAATCGGCTGATTTAGTGAGAATTGTCTAGAAATGTTTTATGTGATGGTAATGAAGACAATTTATTAATACATCTAATGGGCTTGCGACAAGATCTCTCTTTTCTTATGCATTAATGTTGTTTTGTTGCGATAGACCAAACATTGTAAACGTGACTTTTCCTGAAAAGTATTATGTTTGGATATATTGTTATCAGTTTACATAGCCCTAAAACAGCATCAACATCCATTTGTGACAATTGCAGGGATTCAGGAGTCATGGGAAAGGACTTTTATAAGTTGTTTACCATCTTCCAGTTCAATCCTATACTTTAATTGTGTATATATGACCTTGCATACTTTGTATGTTTGTTTCAGTAGCGAAACTTGTTTTAACCAGAGTCTACAAGGAAAACTGAGATAAATGGTAATGTTGGTTATATCAAATACATGGTGCCGAAGTGATGTTGCTTCGGGCGAATACATGATGCCAAGGTAATGTTGGTTTTAGCGAATACATGGTTCCGATGTTATTTATAGCGAATACTCGTAGACTATGAGGGGGAAAGGTTTTGCCCCCACCCCGTAGACCATGATTTTTTGAAATTGTATCATCTTTCAAACATTTTAAGCCATGTTTACGCCTTTGCCGTTGGGGCGTTTTGAATCCACAGCATTTTAAAGTACGTTACCAAATAAATTTTAACTTTCGAACATTGCTTTCACTTGTAAAACACTACCTTTTCATAAAAGAAAAAATGCATTTAACTGTTTTAATTCAATAACATATGACGTAATTAAACACATCAATAGTTTTGAAGCTAAAAAAAAGGATGTTTCATGGCTCACTATACTGTAAATAACGTTACTGTAAAACTTGCAATATTTAATGACGAAGAACAAGATTCAAAATAATCTGCATTGATTTGATCAGAAATCTTTAATTGGACATTAAATTTCAGGCAGTACTGATGAATATGACAAAAAGTCAAGTTAAACTTTCACACCTATATTACATTACATCATCAGAAAAGTATGATGCCTGTTTATACATATTAAAAGATAATGCCTACAATGAGTACAGTAATCCCTGTTGATGACTCAAAAGCAAAGTACAAATATTATTTAGAAAAAAACAATCACATATTCTGATGAATGCTCATGTAAAATACGTTACTTTGTAAAAACATAGGTTACACATCACAAATCTGTTATGCAAGATTAAATTGCAACAACAAAATAGACGACCTTTAAATCTCAAGATATAGTAAAAAGATACTGAACTGGATATTAAATACTTTACTAGAAATTTCAATTACATAATTCCACATTTTAACTCGATAAGTCATAACACAACACTCCTAATTTTTGTTTATGTTTTTGGACTAGAAATATCAATCACATTCTTGAACGGGAATACTATTGCATATGTCAGTTGTAGTCAATGTAACCAGTGTTAACAAGAATATCATTAACCATGCAACGCGACTATACGGGACTGTAATAATATATATATAATTGTAATTGTACACAATATGATAAAAACACTGTTTATCCTCGAAAAAACGTTCCTTTACATGTAGTTCTTTAACATTAGATTAAAACAATTTGACATTTATTAACAGTTTGTGTCATTTACGTGACAAACTGTTATGCTCGTACATCTTACAAATTTTGCATAATAAACATGAAAAAGATGTCTACACGTTTTTAAAGTCATACATTTTAGTTCATTTTTGAAAAACATTCTGCAATCAATGAAGTCAAGTACCCTCATTTAATGTTCGTAATTCGTCTAAATATGTACTCCCATATAAGTTTTTCCACAAATAATACGAATGTTTTAATAACCCCAAAAACATGAATAAATGTCGAAAACAATTGTTCTTATGACCGAGTTTAACTCGAAATTAAGGTACAGATGACACGGTATTACTACCTTATGAGACGAAAGTAGATCACAGTAAATCTTTTGTACTCTCCAATCTCAGAAATCTGCGAGCAAAGATATTAAATATACTGTAACAGTCGTGTTGTCAGTAAATAATATTTTCCCAAAATGCGTTATTGAGTAAGTAGTAAAAGGTTTATCACTCAAAATCTATGTTTGTTATACATGTGTGTGCATAGATTTGCAATAAGAGTGTCACGTTAACCGATATGCTCGTAATATAGCAACATCCTGCTCTGGTTCGTATCAGATTCATCTTCAAATACGATGTCAGTAATATTATCATGCTCCACTTCGTCATCGTTTGTCATTTTCTTTTTCCCTAGTACACAAACTTTTAATATTTTTTTATGAAACAACTTATCACATGTCCACACGTTTTCGATACTAGTTGGCCCTTTTATCCAACCACTTTATTCTATATCTCAAAGTTGTAGTAGGTAATATTCATGAAAGTATTGCCAAACGTTCACTTGATAGTTGATCTGGTGATAATGCATTTTAAGGGGTGCTCTACAACTCAAGTTGATACTGTTATACGAGTCTTGAGTACCTAGGTTCTTTTTTGCAGAATGTGTCATATTTCACTTTGTTCACCTGTGTATACTTTGGTTAACCATTCAGCAGACAAAGCATTCGATGCTTTCAAGAATCTGACAAAGTTTAGACAGTGAAGCTATATGGAATTGGTATTAGTCCTTCTCTAGGATTTAAAGGGGCGCCATTGTTGTATCACACTTTGTAAAGCTTTGAATGGCTATTATTATTGAACAAATATATCTTTCTTTGTTTTGACCAATTTCATTTCCATTGAAAAATCGCCGCTTGTTACCTACACCAGTACGAAAAAACCTGGAATACCTCGCTCAAACCACGAGGACATCTGGAGATCTAACAATGACCGACTTAATACCTGCCTCTTGTTAGGATGAAAACAATGCCACCTATTTCAACATTGGCACCTTCAGGACTTGTTTGATTTTAATATATTTTCTTAGAACAACAATTTTCGAAAAGTAGAAATGACATTGAGGTTATGTCATTGTTACCCATAAAAGCCATCCAGTCCGTAGGAGTTCTTGTTTCGGGACCAGATATCAAGAATGTTGGCGCAGTTCGTTTTTGCATTCAACTTACTTGAATAGATCAGGGTAATCAACCAGCTTCCCGAATCCATCAGGTACTCATGGTTGGCTGTGAAGTGTTGCTTTGCCGACAAATATATGTGCAACATCCTCACATGGTTTTAAAAGGCATTCCATCAGCAGCTTCTAAGGACCATGAAACTTGACCAAGGAAAAAGGGAAGTTTTGTTCACAATTGGATTGTAAATGAACTCTTTCATAATTGCCTGGCCCGTTCCATAAGCACAATTTTTAAATCTAATTTATCTTACAAAATTTAGTTTTTCCTCTTATTTATCAATTTATGTTTATGTTTGCAACCTGCATTTTTATGAATTTCACGCTGTATTAGTATGAATTAAAAATACATATGTATTTTTTATATGCCTTTTTACAAATAATATTGAACAAATACATGTCTTTATATTATTGTGTTTTAACATTTAATTGTTTGCAACTCTATTTTATCTAATCCATTTTCGTCATGAAACTTAATGTCTCGGTGTAATATATCATTTCTATAAAAAAATATTTTTATGTTACGTTTTAATAGTATCGTAATTTACACCAAAACACCCGGTATAATTTATTAGAAACCCTTCATAGAAATTAAGAACGATGATTTACCAACTTTTATCTCATAAACAATCATTATACATGGAAGAAAAAGTACAGATAAAACTTAAAAGTAACTACGTAGGTTAACGTAGTTTAACGTAGTTTAATTGTCCGTTACTCACTTATGGCTCCTCCCTCAGAGCGGAAACATATCTCTGTTTGTGGCGTTTTGCTTCAGCTTTAGGAAAATCATAACCTTCGAAATTCCCCCTGGGGGGGGGTGGTCAGAGTGAATCTGCAGCTTAAGGTCTATCTGTTTGAAGGTGATGTTGGTTATAGCGAACACACAGTGCCGAGGTAATGTTAGTTTTAGCGAATACATGGCGTAAAACAGTTTTGTTGTTAACAATACTGTATGCAATACTGTATACAATACCGCTCTACTCCGGCACGATGTATTCGCAATAACCAAGATCACCTCAGAACCATGTATTCGCTATAACCAACATCACCTCGGCCCCATGTATTCGCTTTAACCAACATAACCTCAGCACCATGTATTGGATAAAACAAACATCACCTCGGCACAATGTATTCGTTATAAACAACTTCTCCTCGGCACGACGTATTTCCTATAACCAACATCACCTCAAGTCGGCACCATGTATTCGATATGACCAACATAACATCCACACCATGTATTCGCTACCCCAATCAACAGCACTACGGCACCATGAATTCGTTATAACCAACATTGCCTCGGCACCATGTATTCGCTATAACCAACATCACCTCGGCACCATATATTCTCCCCAAGAAACATAACCTCGGCACCATTTATTCGCTATAACCAACATTACCTCGGCACCATGTATTCGGTATAACAAACATCACATCGGCACCATGTATTCTCCACAAGCAACATCACCTCGGCACCATTTATTCTCTATAACCAACAATACTTCGGCACCATGTATTCGCTATAACCAACATTACCTCGTCACGATGTATTCGCCCTAGATAGCATCACTTCGGCACCATGTATTCGCTATAACCAACATTACCTCGTTACCATGTATTCGCCCGAAATAACATCACTTCGGCACCATGTATTTGCTATAACCAACATTACATTTAAACTCAGTTTTTTTCTGGTACACTCTTTGGTTAAAACATATTTTATTACTGAAAGAAACATACAAAGTATGCAAGGTCATATATATACTATTAAAATATAGGATTGTACTGGAAGATGGTAAACAACTTATAATAGTCCTTTCCCATGACTCCTGAATCCCTGCAAATGTCACAAATGGATGTTGTTGCTGTTTAAAGGCTATGTAAAACTGATAACAATATATCTTGACATAATACTTTTCAGGAAAGGTCACGTTTACAACGTTTGGTCTGTCGCATCTAAAACAACATTAATGAATAAGAAAAGAGAGTTCTTGTCGCAAACCCATTAGATGTATTAATAAATTGTCTTCATTACCATCACATAAAACATTTCTAGACAATAGTCACTAAATCAACCGATTTATCTAACGTAATCCTCACGCGCCGGCCTTCGCCTTAAAGTCTTTCTGTTCATCGATGGCCTATATGTGTGAGAATATATAATAATATTTTTAATTGGCATGAGAACGTGATTTCAACGATTTTCTGTTCTGTTGACATTTTCATAAATATTGTTTAGATTAAATTAAGATCGCACAATATCAATTGCAGGAACACACAGACTAAGTGTATGGATCAACATCTGTTCGTTGTCATAGTAATTGAGCCGAACTTAAAACTTCACCAGGTTATTTTGGCTAAAAAAATGTTCTGTGTGGTAGCCATAAAACACTTACCGGACATTGTATGTTGATCAGTCTTACATACACTGAGTCAAGTATTCAACTCAACTAAACTCAACTCAACTAAACTTTATTCAGGCCCAAAATGCATACCATTAATTATATATTCATCATTAATTACAATACAGTGGTGTCATTGTTTAATACATATACATTAATAAACATCACCGCGCTAAACATCGTTAAAATAATTTGCTAGTTTTGCCAGGAATTGCTTATTTTAGACATTCAAACTGTTTCAGGACGTCTCATGCAGCCGTTTGCATTGCAACAAAACGTCTGAATGTAATGTAACCGTTCCACGAAAAAGTAAACATCTGCTGTTATGGACAAAAGAGTGAACTTATTTTGGGTGTTGCGAGAGTTGCGAGACCAAGTAAACAAGTATACTCAAAAACATACGACCTTCAATAAGCTTTAAAGGCCAGATATTAGAGAAATCAACACAACTGACATATATTTAAAACGAAGACGTAGTGAAACCTCGAGCATTAGTAAACTAGAGCGGAGTTGTTTGAACAAACTCAAAAGGAGAGGCAAAACATCAATAAAATGTAAAAAGGCAAGACAAATTCAAATATTAAGGTAACACAAATGAGTGTAGACACTCAGCAATGACATAGTTGAGACAATGAAAGAAATGAAACCTAAACGTGTAGGTGGCTCTAGAAAGAAAATTAATGAGAAACTGAAAACAATAGTCACATAGGATGGTTCTATTATAGGTACCCTTAAAGACCTAATTACGGAGATGAAAGAAGTATTCATAAACAATCCTAGTTCTTTATAGTGTATATGTAGTGTGTTATCTTTGAAGTTTTAATGTTTTATTTTTATGTTTCTGGTTTGTGATGGTTTGTTTTGTGTTCTTTGTCTTTGGCGTTGCCCCTGTGCCATTGAATTGGGCTTATGTTTAAACTTTCGACTTCTTTACTTTGTTTCGTGTAGTTTTTCATGTAAACAAATGAAGCAATAGAGATATTGATCCAGAAGATACCAGTTATAGCACAAGACGCATGGGACATCCGGGCTATTTTTTGTTCCGAAATGACAGTTGGCGGATCTAGGTAATTAGACAATTATGACTATTGGATGGACATGTCATTGACATTAAACGCACAAATAAGCCGCACTGGATGTACATGCAGAACTAACTAACAGTCTTTACACTGACAACTTAATAAAATAAATGTTTCTTGATCCTGCAGTAACACAAGTATCCACGATATTCTCTTACAGATCACATACATGTATAACAATAATTAACAGCGTAGTACCCAATACCGATAACGACTTTGTGAACCTTTAATAGTATACTCGTAATTAACATGAGGAACAAACAAAACCAAAAACAAACTATTTTCCTTTACACCTTAAAGGCTAAAGCAATTAATTGCTTAACTTTAACTTTTGGTTAAGAGAAAAAACAATTTGATACAAAAAGGCATACATATGGAAGTTATTATCAAAGTAACCTTTTAGAATGTATGTATCAATGTGTATTAAATGCTTATGATACGTTTTGTCAAAGTGTGATAAAAGATAATATGTATTCTATTGAATGTACAAAACTGGACGCTTGTATCATAACGTTAGTCATTTAGAGCATATATACATAGCATATAATACAGTGCTATAATTGTGGATACACTATGTTATAAGGTTCTATTTAGCTCAATATTTTATTATATCACTATATTTTCTTTTATAAATATATATGCAATGTAAATAGTCTTATATTATCTTCTGTATATTATTACTATTGGGTTTATGAAATTAATGGTGCAAACACTGATTAATTTGAAACAATGTCCGTTCTTGATTACGTACTTAAAATATATATTAGACAGTACATAAGGCTCTTTAGGGTCAAATCGTTTTCATATAGCTCATATTTATAAAACCAATGCACGCTGGGGTAACACTGAACTTGACTGGGAGAACATTTAAAAGGCCACATCAATCAATTCAATTCAATCAATTCAATTTTTTTTATTTCCACCAAATGTTGATGATTATGAATAACAATAGTACAAAAATACTAGAAACATAAAATATATACAATGTTATATACAATCAGCACATACCCTGTTGTTATTTACAAAATGTATATGTGTTCTTTCTTAACTAATATTTACACATACAACACAAAGAAAGCATCATTTAATATTAATAATTTTCAAACTTACGGATTGTAACTGATTGTTCTTTTTAGGATTATACATCTTTGTAGCCCACACATTTTATTGCAAACCGTAATGATTTGTTCAGGAGGGCTGAAGGCATGTCTTTCAAATAGCCCCTTTGAGAATCAAGTACAGTTAGGTAGAATGTTTCGGCGTCTGCGTGTAATAAGTTTTCAGTTATAGTGATGTCCGGCTCGGTAACTTTACAAAGGAATTTCCATCTTAATCGTTCTGTACTCGAGCATACTTTCACGAGATGAACTTCCTCACCTAGTAGACACATTTGCGAGCAGGCAGAGCATTCGATGACAGTGTCTGTTTTATACCAACGAGTCCACAGTTTAGATGCAAATTGTTCTATCTCCTTTTCAGTATTTTTGGGGCGCTAAAGCCGGGTATAGAATAAAATCGATTGCTTAGTGGATATAGCACAGATGGGGAAGGCATACGCATTTTCTTAATTTCAAATGTGAAGAATATACAGAAATAAAGAAATTATATCAGGCAGATTACAGCTTCTTACAATAAATATAATTGGTATGAGTACTACATTTACCAATGGTGTTGATGATTTGATGATTCTGGTGATGTTGCTTTTATAGAAATCTTTGAAAAAACAACATTGCGCTGCACAATGATACACTCTTCAATATGTGGATATTCCAACACGGTCTTAATTACACATGCCGATAAATTTAATGGCAACTAACCAACGCATAAGAGATGCAGAAGAAGGTTACATATGATATTAGAAAGTTAGGATGTGCGTACCTGAATTTTGTCTCATTATTTTAATGGCATCAAAAGCCGCTGGGAATAAAATACTTCCTATAGTAAGACTTTGAATTCTAAAATCTTATTTGATCCGTGTTGATAACGATTTTGTTGTGTCTTTCAGTATTTGAAAACTAGTTTCTTACAAAAAAGAACCTTCATGATCTCAGACCTCCAAAATTAATTGACTACATGGTATTAAACAGTTATGACAATTATACAATGTTTCGACAGAGGTGAGAGTAAGAGTTCCGCAAGTGGTGCTTTTCTGTGAACGTTTTGAACACTCGTCGTACAGTAAGATGTAAAATGCTTCAAATACATGTGTACTTTATTGTACAAGTTATACAGGAAAGTGAAAAAAGGGAAGACACTATTTAAACTCAAATTGGAAACATGTTTATAGACTACTTAAAACTAACAATACACACGGAATTCCAATACAAGTTTATAATGAATATCCTTCCAAATAATTCCCATCTTTATCTATACAATATTGTTGTTTCCAGTTCGTGTTACTTTTATAATGTACATTTCCTCAAACACACAAATGTATTGGGAATGTCAAATTTCGCAAACGTTTTAGGGATTAAGGAACTTATCATACACATCTATAATGTTGTGTGAATTATTTCCAAAAGAAGATAGGTATGGCAATCAAATACATTTCCTTAGACATGTACCTTAAGTGAAAATACCTTATTTTGAAATCAAAATGTAAAAAAGAAGTTACCATAAGATGCCAAATGCCAATACCTTTACAAACGACTTACTTTAGAAAAAAATACCGCGAATGAAGAGCAAAATTAATTTCTTAATAGAAAATGGCAACAGTTATAAAACATACTATTTAATGAATAGTGCTTTTTTGTAAGAGGAATGTTTTCGGCTGGTATATCTAAATGAAATATTTGCAAAATACTGAAACACCACTAAGCTGGCAACACCTCATCCCTCCCACACCTTGCTTTATCCTAAATGTTGATAAGCTTAGTCATTTGGTTTTGATAAATTAATACGTGCTATATGAGTAAGTTTATATGATATGTTTGCAACTGACCGCTTTATTTTGTATGGCATATTACATAAAACATAGTATATGTATTTGCATAAATGTCAATTTGGACAATAAAAACAGGAACCAGGAAACGTGTCACACAGCTAGTTGAATCTGTCACAACATATGTTATAAAATGCACAGCAAAAACAGTCCCTTAAAAACCTCATTGATAGTGCATGCACATTATACCTTATCTTCTCTCTTTATACTCGTTAAAAAAGGAGGCATGTACTGCATGTCTCTAGTTAATTCAAAATTAAATCAACTTTAAGGTATAACCAACCGATAAGGCGTATTCCCTTACCATTTCTTATTTACTCATTTTGTTGGTTTTCCCATAAAGTATAATAACCCATTAAGATTTCGCAAAAAAGCCAACGGCAAACTTAAAAAACTATTCGAACAACATTTATATGAAGAACTATAGTAACAAGTCCAGTAGTCGAAAGTTTAAACATAAACTCCGTTCAATGGTAAAAGGTCAACGCCAATGACATAGATTATTAAAAACAGTCACAAACCAGTAACATGGTACAACAACACAAAACTGTAACAACAACACTCTACAAATATTATCTTTAAAACTAAGGAGTTTATCAATGATCAACTATAGACTCAGCAAGGGGGATTCAACAATGCCGAAGCTCACCGAGTACTTTTTTATAATTTTTATGAGCAATATTATTGTTTCTATTTTTATTTAGATGTGTTTTGTACGCATCGATGTCGTAAAATCCACTTCTGTAAATACTGAATTGATTCAAGCCATCGGGAATGACCGAATTCCGAGGTAATGTATCAAAATAACAACACAAATGTGAATGTTACATTATATTGTTTTTTTTCTGTTGATCTAAATATATTTGAAAGGTCAATCAATTGTATTTAATGAAGTGCTCTCGACTGTATGCACTTTTTGGCACATCACTTTAGAAATCTTAATGGAAGTGCAAATGATACATTTAAGTTTAATTAAACCTTCCATTAGTGGATATAATAACTGCCTACGTAACTGTTACATAAAACCTTTCCGCTCTGTTGTCACCCACTCATGCTGTATGCTGAATTGAATTGAATTGTATGTGAATTTCTTCTCGCCTATGATCTTACCCCTCAATGGATTCTATTAGACACATAAAAACACTCATTCATTCTTTGTTTGCATAAAGGAAATGTTTTTTACAAGTTCATGCAAAACCTGTTTCATATACTGCAACATTGAACTGCTTCCATTAGTCTTTATTAAAGATTTGAATGGAAGGTATTCTAATTTTAAATCGGGAGGCCAGCAGACCGTTCAGAACCTTACTGTTTTAACAGTTTTATTAACAGCAATTTATTTGTATACACACTTCTGCTACCTAAACGTCAAGCTTATTGAAGATAGTTGTTACCAAATTAGACCTAAATTTCCAAAGGAAACGTGGCCGTGAGATTATGTTTTTTGTTTCTTATACTCCAGCTAGGCCTTTCCTTTACAAAAGTTGGTGTCAGTACTAATTGTTTCAAACGGATAGTCGAAATTATGTATACCTTAATTATGGCTGTTTGGTAATGCCTTTAACAACAATTAATATCTTTGTTTTATTCAAATATAAACTAACACTGGTTTGTCTTTACGTGCAGGACAACCTGCGCGGACAGCGTGCGCATGAAATATTGACCGATATGATCAGGTATTACAATTCGAAACAAAGAAAATGGATATGTCCGCTTTTATTCCATTATCTTCCTTACTTTAATAAAATACATATTTGTTGACTGATTTTTTCATCAATAAAAAACTCTTGAATTTATGTTGAATATAAAATCAATTTGTTTTAACTTTGAAAGACCAACAAATAGCTACAGAGTTTGCTGATAGATAAGCTATGATATCCTGATTATAATTTCTTACACCATTCAAATGAACACACTATTTTTTTTCTTAGAATCGAATTAACGGACCTCTTAAAAGGTATATTATTATAAACAATGACCTCAAATAATTTCCGCCGGGGACTAAATCAAGGATTCTGAACACGAGGTGAATGCTCAAGCGTTCGGTTATTCGTCTGTTACTATTAAATTCCAAGGCATCAAGATGTATATGTGTCAGGATTGATAGAAAAAAAGACCATTAAAGTAATAAAAGTTGATACATTCAATGTCTGCTTACAATCGCGTCTATTGTCATTGTTTGCTCTGCTTTAAAACCCTGTACTTAGCACAACTGTGTGCCGCGTCAAAATTCGATGTTTGTTAAAAATCTTAAAAAAAGACATCTTCAATGCAAACATTTTACTGAATAAGTAAAACTTTGTATCAAATTAACAAATGACCTTATGACTAAAACTGATACAATATAAAACACAACCCCGTTCAATCAACTACTAGACTGAATGGTGCGAAATTCCAATATATTAATAAGTTAATATTATATGTTTTAATTGTTTCATTTTTGTGCATGGTTAAAATACCAAAACTTATTTTGGAAGTATGTCGAAGTGTTTGATTATCAACTTATCAAACTCATGTAATAAAACGACATAGACTGCCCTTTGTATCATTTGATTTAAGTCTTCATTTTAAGCGAAATTTTGCCTTCCGATGTAGCCTATGTGACGTAATTGATCACGTGGTATACACACACTGTATATGTATGCAATAACATACTTGTTTTGTGAAAATGATATTTTACTAACAGATTTATTTGTTCATAAAATAATGGAACTTTTCACTAAATGCTACAGAATTGCTTCAGTGTCGTGTTAGTGGTCTTCGAGTAAACTACCGCAAAAAGCTGGAAATTGTTTATGAACTTGTTTAGTAAAGTACAAATTTGAATATCTATTATGTTAAAATCAATTTTGTACGTAAAAACTGTGCTCCAGATCAAACGCTTTAATTCCAGTAGCCAAGTGCATACCTTTCAAAAGTTTGGTATAGCTATAGGTTCAATAGTGTTAAAACGGCTATAGGACAGCACTCCTTTCATATCAGATCACTTAGAAGTACAAGTAAACGGACTATTTCAATACAGTTCTGTAGTGCAAGAAGAAGCTTGGTGTATCTCCATCAGATGATATGCAAAGTAACACTCTGGTTTTGCTTTACGTCAGAGAAACCCAGGTCATACATAATAAACATCAAAGTAATCAACCGTCTGTCATAAAAACGATAGAGAGAAATAAATGAGTCATTCGAATTTGCTTCAAATCAAATAAAACAACTTCTTTGGCTGAATGTTCTTCTTCCCTTTTCTTCAGCTTCCTTATGTTCTCTAATCGTTTTTCACACGATTTTCTTTAATTTCAAGACTTGCTTGGAAAAACAGTTTGGTGGTATAGTTTTTAATACAATGCATTGTGAAAAAATTTCTCTACATATATTTGTTGGTCTCTCGGTTGTGTTTCAACTGCCGGTCATTGATCCCTGCCTTTCCCGTCTGGGAATGCAGACAAAATCTTTTCCTCGCCCTGCAAGAAGTGGATCCTCTTTCTTGATGTATCTATATATTCGTCTCCGATGGCGTCTGTGGCTTTTTCGCAGGGTTCGCCAGATACAGTAACTTTTCGCAGGTACGCCATGGTGAGTGGGCTTGAGTTTCATGTAATCAATATTTTGCGTGTCTGTGGGTTTTCTAGTTGTATAATTCACAGGTTGGTGCTCCAATTTTGGATGGTGCCGCCACTCGTTAATGAGATACGAACTACGAAGGGAATCCCATTAATACAGGTTTGTGTATCTATTTACTTGTTTATTTTACATCCTGTAAATACTTCCATATACCAAAAGTGAGTGTATTCTACTTAAGTCTAAGTTGATTAATTGTGGCCCCAACAAGAACCATTCTACTCATGGCCTCTCAAAGTAGACACCACTATTGATTTTAAATTTTGATTTTCAGAGCGATTACTTTTGGCATTCACCTGTCGTCGCAATCAAAGTAAAATAAATTGGCATGCAATAAAGTAAGTTTTTATTTTATAAAAGAACACATAAGACTCAAACATTTTTTTTTAAAGAAACAGTTTGTATTAAACCAATGAGGTCAATGAACACTTTCATACCCCGTTATAATCTAGAGAGACTGACTACTGAAAATCCATAGTTACTAGTATATATGTACTTGCCGACGTAAACGAAACGCACAATAGCATAACGTTATATTCACAAATTGACATGTTTTATGTTAATGCTCACTGTACCGTTTCAGAGATCCTGATAGGAGGGCATTTCACTCTTGGTAAACAAACTGCTAGTACGAATGAAAGCGTCAGCGGCGGGCGACGCCAACCTCTTCTTGGAGATATTACGACACAGCGATGAAAGCCGACCTTTTTTGACGTTATTGTGTGATGCGGTTTAAAGCCGACTGATGCAAGAAGTTGTTACGTAGTTTGGGATTGAACATGCGTGGTTTGACCTCGACCTCGTCTATGATGCTGTGTAGAAAGGAAGAAAGGTGGTAGACGGGGATCTCTTCTAGGGTATGCTGCTGCGCAGTAGTAGGGTTTGACGGCGATCCGTTCTAGGAGATGCTACGTAGCGTAGGGTGAAGCGTTGTTCAAATAGCTGCGCTTTACGAGGGATCTCTTTCTTAGTGTATAGTAGGCTTTAGTCGTAGCACCAATATCGTAAAGATATAACAACTCAACAAAGGGTTCAACATTTATTGTAATTCAAACAATATATACACTTGGATATTGTTGTTTTACGTGATGTTTACTGCCATATCCGCCACATTCATTAGGTTCGGTCTGGTTTCCGGGGACGTTTTATAAAATGTACTTTTACTGAACTAAAAAAGCGACTTAACTGCAAATTCGCACTCACATGCCTAATCCCTAATGAATATAATATTAGCACTGAATTAATTTTTTGAAAGCTAATATACGTATTCATCAGATATAAACTTGAACTTATTCATGAAACTTTGGAGCGAGAAATAAGCTGTTGTGAAGACCTTTAAAGAAGAGAACGCGACACCACTCTTGATTTAAACTGTTCATCGGCTCCTGGCTGACTGATGAAATTTTGCGGAATTATCAATTGCAAGCGGATAATTTATTTTTCAAATATGTTTCATATGTAACAAAGTTTGGTACAAATTATAGTGCTTAATTATGGTACAATAGGGAAGCTGATTTTAACCTATTAACTGTTGTTAATTACTTTGAATCTATCAAACAAATTGAAAACAGAAAAATGTACTTCATTGAAAACAGTTTTTATATTATGAAATATAAGATCTTGCCAAAATTTCAAATATAATTTCACTGGGGATTACAAAGGTAATAATCGCAACAAAATAATTTAGAAAACGTTTAGAATAAAAACACTATACTTCATATAACATCATTGATTTTACTTTGTTGTTGTTTTTTTTATTTTGCTTCTGAATATTATTGAATTCTCCAAAAGCCACCTCATGACGTTTTATTAAATCGAACAAATTTGAGGAAATGCTATAGTAATCATATGGTAATTGCCATTTTCCGCTCCTAAATTGCTGCAGAGAAGACCTTCAAAACCAAATGTTAAAGTCAATATTTCAATTGCTTTTCCATCGGGATTTGTTTTTCGTGTTCTGGTTTACTCGATCAAGCTCAAATAAAAACATTTCATGTATAATGAACACCATATAATCACTCTTCCACTTTCTATTTTGTATGAACAAATGCGCGTGATGAACACCAAATGTTCACTCTACCGTCTTCTAGTTTGTATGAACAAATGCGCGTGATGAACACCAAATGTTTACTTTACCACTTTCTGGTTTGAAAAGACAAATGCGTGTAATGAACACCACATGCTTACTCTACCGCCTTCTAGTTTATATGAAAAAATGCGCGTGTTGAACACCAAATGTTTACTCTACCACCTTCTAGTTTGTATGAACAAATGCGCGTGTTGAACACCAAATGTCTACTTTACCACCTTCTAGTTTGTATGAACAAATCTGCGTGATGAACACCAAATGTTTACTCTACCACCTTCTAGTTTGTATGAACAAATGCGCGTGTTGAACACCAAATGTCTACTCTACCACCTTCTAGTTTGTATGAACAAATGCGCGTGATGAACACCAAATGTTTACTCTACCACCTTCTAGTTTGTATGAACAAATGCGCGTGATGAACACCAAATGTTTACTCTACCATCTTCTAGTTTGTATGAACAAATCCGCGTGATGAACACCAAATGTTTACTCTACCACCTTCTAGTTTGTATGAACAAATGCGCGTGATGAACACCAAATGTCTACTCTACCACTTTCTAGTTTGAAAAGACAAATGCGTGTAATGAACACCACATGCTTACTCTACCATCTTCTAGTTTGTATGAACAAATGCGCGGGTTGAACACCAAATGTTTACTCTACCACCTTCTAGTTTGTATGAACAAATGCGCATGATGAACACCAAATGTCTACTTTACCACTTTCTGGTTTGAAAAGACAAATGCGTGTAATGAACACCACATGCTTACTCTACCATCTTCTAGTTTGTATGAACAAATGCACGGGTTGAACACCAAATGTTTACTCTACCACCTTCTAGTTTGTATGAGCAAATGCGCGTGATGAACACCAAATGTTTACTCTACTACCTTCTAGTTTGTATGAACAAATGCGCGTGATGAACACCATATGCTTACTTTACCACTTTCTAGTTTGAAAAGACAAATGCGCGTGATGAACACCACATGCTTACTCTACCACCTTCTAGTTTGTATGATCAAATGCGCGTGATGAACACCAAATGTTTACTCTACCACCTTCTAGTTTGTATGAACAAATGCGCGTGATGAACACCATATGCTTACTCTACCATTTTCTAGTTTGAAAAGACAAATGCGCGTGATGAACACCACATGCTTACTCTTCCATCTTCTAGTTTGTATGAACAAATCCGCGTGATGAACACCAAATGTTTACTCTACCACGTTCTAGTTTGTATGAACAAATGCGCATGATGAACACCAAATGCTTACTTTAACACTTTCTAGTTTGAAAAGACAAATGTGCGTGATGAACACCACATGCTTACTCTACTACCTTCTAGTTTGTATGAACAAATGCGCGGGTTGAACACCAAATGTTTACTCTACCACCTTCTAGTTTGTATGAACAAATGCGCGTGATAAACACCAAATGATTACTCTACCACCTTCTAGTTTGTATGAACAAATGCGCGTGATGAACACCACATGCTTACTCTACCACCTTCTAGTTTGTATGAACAAATGCGCGTGATGAACACCAAATGTTTACTCTACCACCTTCTAGAAAATTATCAAATGCGCATGATGAACAGCAGATGTTTACTCTCACTCGTATGAAATTGCCTCAGGATACTGTAGTTAAATCAAAATCTCACACAATGTCAAATAAAAGCATCAGAAACATAATTAGAACTCAAGAAGTCAAGGGGAAAGTAAAAATTAACTTGTTAAAAATGTTTACATTGGCAAAATGAAATAAATGTGAAAATGTGCCGATTCACAAGCAAAACATACACAAATGAATTGTGAAATAAGTATTCTGATACGTGTGAAAATAGTTCTGGCTTCCATAATATTAATGTAGGTATTGTTTTATGTCAACACATTAAAGTTATGGCGTAACCCACATTCCAAATTAAACCAAAATCAACTGACTACGATGATCCATTTAAATGACTTGGCAATCACATGGCTGTGATGACGACGATTGATTTTAATTTTAGCATCGGCTTCACATTGTTTATTTAGTTGAAACAAATTGCAGTTAGTTGAAAACAAATTTTTAAACAATCAATACATTCCAAATTTCTTATCTGTTAGATTTCTAATCATTCAAAATAGAAACATAAAAGCAAAAAAAACACCTTTATATTTGTGAGGTCAGTTGTAGATCACGTGGGTATTTTCTGAAAATCTTGTTATCACATGATTAAATTTGTACACAACTATGACTTAATTAAGGAATGTTTATAATCGGATTTATTATCTTTTAAGCGTTTTTTAGTTTTGAAAATGTGTTTTGAACTACATTTTTTTACCTCATTTAGCTGATAATATAGTTATTTTGTCTGTACAATGCATACAAGTGAAATAACAGCGTGACATAAAAGTGTCACGAATTTTGGTTGGGTTTGGATACAACGTTCTCTTCAGCGAACACGTCCCAAAATGTAATATATAACGTGTTCGCTGAAGTTATTTAGATAATGTGAAAACTCATCGAGCACAAAATTAACAAAAAGCTGCAAATATTATAATCCATGAATTGTTTGGTCTTACAATACCGCCTTAAGTTATATTTATTTTCTAGTCGTATGTGAGGGTGTTTAACTATCTCTTGCGAATACTTCGAACGAGAGCATCATCCCTTATGCTGATCACCAGACTCCAATTTCTCGAAAATTCTTAAGTCCGTTATAAGAAGATTATTCTAAGCTCACCTTTTTTCTTTTTGTTTTCTAATTCACAATACAACTACTTCTTTGAGAGGTTTTAGACTTTAAATAAAAACTATCCTTCTGATAATCACAATTAACCATTTTCTAATTATCAAAGTCATATTTGAATATGTATTCAGGCCTATTAAAATTAGCTACATCAGCCTGTTCAGCTTAAAATGTTTCGAAAAATTGGGGCCTGAAGACTTAAATAAAAACAAATTTGTTAACAAAGGATATATGTTGGTTTCAGTGTAGGATCATATTTTATTTCACAAAATGTTGAAAAAAATAGTGTTTCCATGCTCACAAAATTAACAGAGTTTTATTATGCTCCCGAAAGTGGGCATATTAAAATCGCACCGTCCGTCTGTCCGCCCGTCCGTCCGTGCGTCCGGCTCAATAACTCGTGTCCGAGCTGTAGTCTTCTCTTGTATGGACAGATTTGAAAATAACTTGCCACATGTGTTCGACATACCAAGACGACATGTTGTGTGCAAGACCCGTGTCCCTACCTCTTATGGTCAAGGTCACACTTATTGTTTATTCACAATGGAAGGCTGCATATAAGTACATAGAGTATAGGTTGTCGTGTCCAGG
The DNA here is from genome assembly GCF_026914265.1 of Mya arenaria. NCBI lineage: Eukaryota > Metazoa > Mollusca > Bivalvia > Myida > Myidae > Mya > Mya arenaria. The sequence goes on along the minus strand of NC_069135.1, from coordinate 7,350,731 downwards.
CTGTATCTTTCCCTTGTATGGACAGATTTGAAAATAACTTGCCACATGTGTTCGACATGCCAAGACGACGTGTCGCGTGCAAGACCCGTGTCCCTACCTCTAAGGTCTAGGTCACACTAATGTGTCTTTACAATGGAATGCTGCATATAAGGATATAGAGTATAGGTTGTCGGGTCCAGGCTGTAACTTTCTCTTGTATTGACATATTTTAAAATGACTTGCCACATGTGTTCGACATACCAAGACGACGTGTCGCGTGCAAAACCCGGTTACCTATCTCTAAGGTCAAGGTCACACTTAGGTGTTTATTCACAATGGAATGCTGCATATAAGGACATAGAGTATAGGTGGTCGTGTCCGGACAGTTACTTTCTCGTCTATAGACATATTTTAAAATGACTTGCCACATGTGTTCAACATACCAAGACGACGTGTAGCGGGCAAGACCCGTTTACCTATCTCTAAGGTCAAGGTCACACTTATTGTTTATTCACAATGGAATGCTGCATATAAGGACATAGAGTATAGGTTGTCGTGTCCGGGCTATAACTTTCTCTTGTATGGACATATTTTAAAATGACTTGCCACATGTGTTCGACATACCAAGACGACGTGTCGTGTGCAAGACCCGTGTCCCAACCTCTAAGGTCAAGGTCACACTTATATGTATTTTCACAATGGAATGCTGCATATAAGGACATAGAGTATAGGTTGTCGTGTCCGGGCTATAACTTTCTCTTGTATGGACATATTTTAAAATGACTTGCCACATGTGTTCGACATACCAAGACGACGTGTCGTGTGCAAGACCCGTGTCCCCACCTCTAAGGTCAAGGTCACACTTATATGTATTTTCACAATGGAATGCTGCATATAAGGACATAGAGTATAGGTTGTCGTGTCCAGGCTGTAACTTTCTCTTGTACGGACATATTTCAAAATGACTTGCCACATGTGTTCGACATACCAAGACGACGTGTCGCGTGCAAGACCCGTGTCCCCACCTCTAAGGTCAAGGTCACACTTAGGTGTTTAGTTACAATGGAATGCTGCATATAAGGACATAGAGTATAGATTGTCATAACCAGGCTTTAACTTTCTCTTGTATGGACATATTTTAAAATGACTTGCCACATGTGTTTGGCATATGAAGAGTGTGTGTCTTATGCAAGATCCACATGCATACATCAAAGGTCAGTGTTTGATCTTTAACTTTTCATGTACTGACCTTGTTCATAGGTCAATGTCACATTCGGGGGTATTCGTCACATTCTGTGAGAGATCTTGTTGGTATTTAAATTTATTTTTCAAAAGAAACACCTGTATGAAAGAGTGTTTTAAACGCTGCTACCCGTGGGTCGCCCTTCACGCAACGTTTTGACAGCTGATGACGTTATGTCATTTCTATTTCCGGCCCATGGGTAAATAGTTCTCAAGCCGTTTTTTTAGTTTTTATTTACCCGTGTTTAAGTTTAAATATTTTTGACCATTCCTCTTTTGTTTTCTATTAATCTTATTTATTTATTAATGTTCCAAGTTGTAACAGTTAATACACGAAAGTAATTTTATATTTTAAATGGCCTGAATACATGACCAAAATAACACTGGTTACCATTTACTGAATGAAAATTCGAAAAGGTCGATAAAACACAAATGTAAATAAGCATTGGATTTAAAACAGTTTTCTTAGATTTTTTATGATTCATGGGTATTCAGATACCACTCACTGTTAGAAAGATCAGCCTGATTCGCTTCAAGACGTGTCAATTTTCAGATAAAGAGACCACGCTTGATTGCGATATATTTAGTTTTGCCTAAGGAGAAGTAACTATCCTTCACCTTAAAAGTAGTTCTTAAAGTTTATATTTTCACTTCTTAGATTGCAGTGAACATATCAAATTGATATTTTCAATTTTGTAATTTCACTTGATAAACTCCGTATTTCATGGAAAACATAAAATAAACTAGTCCGCTCGCTCGTCGTAAACCTTTTCTCCGTTCTTCACTACGACGACAATTAAAAATACTTGAATTGAAATAATGACAAAAATATTACACTTACAGCTCTTCTACATATTTTTTTTATATATATATTTCCGTAAGGTCCAATGCTCGTATTTTCATTGCCAATAAATTTCAGAGAAGACAAATACCATTTTCTGATATTTACTCATATTAATTATGATCAAAGTTGTAAATTTGTTCTTAAATAATGCTCTCCTTCTAAACATTTTCCTTCAAATTCATTTCTGTTTGTTAACTGTCTAATATGGCTTTAGTAAGTCTAGTCTGGTGCTATTTAACCTTTGTGAAGTATTTCCTTCCGGTCTTTGACTGTAGTTCATTGAAAAACAATTAATATTATTTGCTTGTTCGTATATATAAACAAACAAACAAACAAACACAAACAAGGAAGGCAAACCAATACAAACATTTTCTTTTTAATAAATAAACAGCTGTCATAACTACAAATAGGTCAAACTCACAACAGAGTTCATATTGGCAAACATTTCTGACAGGTCTGGTGGATATTCAACACGTACAATATTCGTTGCCTGTGACGCTGGATATGATAAGTGAGCTCGCCGAACGTTTGATGGATTGACATTTTGTGAATATAAAATTGAAAATAAAACTTAACATATATCCATAAGATTGATGTACATAATCATTCTCACTTGCCATAGGTGGTGCCAAACACGTGTCACGTTCGCAAGAGTCGCATCATTCGGCATGAATATAGTGACATTGCGGACCCACTTAACATCTCTGAGCCACAGCAAAAACAGTCCTTTAAAACCTCATCGATAATGAATGTATATCTTGCCCTATCTTGTTTCTACTCACGGACAATAAACCATACCGAGATGTAATCGTTTTGGTCTTTAGGTTACGGGCTGCTTGTTAGCCGGTAGGTTTTCAGTGTAAATGCTCGTTTTAAAAAGGTGGCATGTACTGTAGTTAATTCTTAATTAAATATCAACTTTAAGGTATATCCAACCGATAAGGCATATTCCCTTTCCATTTCTTATTTACTCATTTTGTTGGTTTTCCAATAAGGTGTAATACACTCATTTACATTTCGCAAAAAATGCCTATGGCAAACTTAAAATTTCTTTGATCAATATTTATATGAAGAATTACAGCAACAAGTCGAGTAGTTTAAACATAAACTCCGTTCAATGGTACATGGTCAACGCCAATGACATCGATTATTAAAAACAATCACAAACCAGAAACATGGTACAGCAACACAAAACTATACAAACGACACACTACATATATTATATATAAAACTAGGGTATTTATCAATGATCAACTATGGATTCGGTAAGGGAGCCTTCAACAATACCGACGCTCACCAGTACTTTTTTATATTTTTATGAGCAGTATTATTGTTTCTATTTTTATTTAACGGTATTGTATATGCATCTATATGGTAATATCAACTCCTGTAAATACTGTCAATCTATCTGGAATGATTGAGTTCCGAGGTAATGTAACAAAATTACAAAACAAATCTAAAAGTTACATTATATTTTTTTCCTGTTGATCGAAATATATTTGAAAGGTCAATCAATTGTATTCAATAAATTGCCCTCGAATGTATGCACTTTTTGGCACATCAAATTAGAAATCTTAATGGAAGTGCAAATGATACATTTAAGTTAAATTAAACTTTCCATTAGTGGATACAATAACTCCCTACGTAACTGTTACATAAAACCTTTCCGCTCTGTTGTCACTCACTCATGCTGTATTTTGAATTGAATTGAATTGTATGTGAATTTTTTCTATGATTTTAGCCTTCAATGGATTCTATTGGATATATAAAAACACTCATTCATTCTTTCTTTGTTTGCATAAAGGAAATGTTTTTTACAAGTTCATGCAAAACATGTTTCATATACTGCAACATTGAATTCCTCCATTAGTCTAAATTGAAAATATGAATGGAAGGTATTCGAATTTTTAATCGGGAGGCCAGCAGACCGTTCAGAACCTGACCGTTTTAACAGTTTTATTAACAACAATTCATCTGTTTTTGTACACACGCTTCTACTACCTAAACATCCAGCTTATTGAAGATAGTTTTCATCAAATAACGCCTCAATTTTCGAACGAAACGTGGCCGTGAAATCGTGTTTCGAATCTGTGACTCCAACTAAGCCCTTCCTTTCAGTTCTACTCGTTTCAAACGGATAATCGGAATCCTGTATACCTTTTGGTTGTTGGTAAATGATTAATACACCAATTAACACCTTTGTTCTTTTCCGGGATGCGGATTAAAACAAATATACCAAACTTTGATTGTTTTTACGTGCAGGACAGCCTGCGCGGACAGCGTGCACATGAAATACTGACCGATATGATCAGATATTTCAATTCGAGACAAAGAAAATGGATATTTATCTTCCTTATTTTAGTAAAATTCATATTTGTTGACCGATATTTTCATCAATAAAAAAGCTCTTGAATTTATGCTGAATATTGAATCATTTTTTAAATTTGAAAGACCACCAATGGCTACAGGGTTTGCTGATAAATTAGCTATGATATCCTGATTATACGCACGGGTATATATGTCATAGGTACGTCCACGAGGTGTCTATCCTATACCACTAGCAGTTTGTTTACCGAGATTGAGATGCCCTACTATCAGGATCACTGATACACGGTAAAGTAAGCCTAAGCAAAAATATGTCAATTTGTGATTAAACGACTTAAAGTCAGTTACAAGTTTTTTCTTCAAAAATGGTATACAAAGTAAAAGTAAAGTGTTTGTTTATTATAAATATGTATATAAACAAACAGTTCTTGCAGAGGAAATTACAATGCATGAACATTTGATGCGATTTGAGGCAAATTTTAATGACTCATCATTTATTTCTGTCTCTCGTTTTTATGGCATACGGTTGATTACTACTACATTTATCTTGTATGACCTGGGCTTGTCTGACGTAGAGCAAAATCACAGCGTTACTTTGTCAATCACCTGATGGAGATACACCAAGCTTCTTTTTGTACCACAGAACTGTATTGAAATAGTCCGTTTACTTGCACACCTTAGTGATCTGCTATGAAAGGAGTGCTGTCCTATATATGTTTTAACACTATTGAAACTCCAGCTATGCAAAATGTTTGAAAGGTACGCATTTGACGAATGGAATTAAAGCATATGATCTGGAGCAAAGTTGTTACGTACACAATTGAATTTAACATAGTAGAGATTTAAATTTGTACTAAACAAGTTCATAAACAATTTCCAGCTTTTTGCGGTAAAATCAATGATGTTATATGACGTATAGTGTTTTTATTCTAAACGTTTTCTAAATTATTTTGTCGTGATTATTACCTTTGTAATCCCCAGTGAAATTATATTTGAAATTTTGGCAAGATCTTATATTTCATAATATAAAAATTGTTTTCATTGAAGAACTCTTTTCTGTTTTCAATTTAATAGATTCATAGTAATTAACAACAGTTAATAGGTTATATTCAGCTTCCCTATTTTACCATAATTAAGCACTATATATAGTAGCAAGCTTTGTAAAACATGAAACATATTTGAACCAGTATCCGCTTACAGCTGATAATTCCGCCAAATTTCAGCAGTCAAACAGGAGTCGATGAACAGATTAAATCAAGAGAGGTGTCGCGTTTTCTTCTTTAAAGGTCTTCAAAACGGCTTATTTTTCGCTCTAAAGTTTCATGAATCCGTTAAATTTTATATCTGATTAATACGTATACTAGCTTTCAAAATGCTAATACTATAATCATTAGGAATTAGGCGTGTGAGTGCGAGTTTGCAGTTAAGTGTTTTTTTTAGTTCAGTTAAAGTACATTAAACGTCTCGGGAAACCCGACCAATGGGACGGATATGGCAGTAAACGTTACGTAAAACAACAATATCCAAGTGTTGATATTGTCTGAACTTCAAATGTACTTCCAGTCTGGTGCTAAATGTTGAACCGTTTGGTTGAGTTGTTATCTCTTTGCGATATTGGTGCTACTACTCTTATTGGAGCGTTGCGACACCTTCTCACTAAGGAAGAGATTCTTTATGAAGCGCAGCTAGTTTAGCAACGCATTTCCTGGATAGTTTGGCTTTACCCTACGCTTCGTAGAACAGGTCGCTGCCAAACCCTACTACCGCGCATGGCAGTTTACCCTAGACGAGATCACCGTCTTCCCCCTTCCTATCGTTTTACGCGGCATCCCAGACGAGGTCGGGGTCACACAACGCATGTTCAACCCCAAATTACACACATATCGTAGTAGGAGTCGGCTGTATCGCAAGGCTCCAATAAGAGGTCGGCGTCGGCCGCCGCTGACTCCTTCATTCACACTAACGGTTTGTTTACCACGAGTGAGATGCCCTCCTATCAGGATGTCTGATACACGGTACAGTGAGCCTAAGCAAAAAATGTCAATTTGTGATTATACGACTACAGGCCCATCAGAGCTATCAAAAAGTGTCTTCATACGGTTGTAAGCAAACCATGCACGAGAATTTCGAGTCATTCCACTAGCCGATACATTGTATTAAGAAAGGCCATGATAGCAATCAAATTTTTATCTTTCGGAAATATATTTATATTTATCTATAAATAAATCTGTATTTATTATTTTTAATGCATTTATTTGCTCATTTATTTATGCAATACACATATCGTCGTAAAATTCAGATACAGTTACTCTCTTTTCTTCAAAAGAGTCCTCATACAGACGAAAGAAACCGTTTTGCTACAACGAACACAAAAAACCTCGTACTGTATCTATTGCATAAAACGTTATGTTTATGCGTGTTTCATTTACATAGGCAAGCGCACATTCAAGTCACTTTTGGTATACAAAGTAAAAGTAAAGTGTTTGTTTACTTATAATATTTGATTCCAGATACACTAAATCAAAATACTGAGATTTTCCTTCAAGTTTTCATCATTAATAAGGTATAAATGATAGAAACCATTGCCAATTTGATAATTTGTGAATCGATGGTATTTGATCTCTTATAAATAAGGGTTCGCCGCTGCCTTTCTGGAGAGCTGTCCAGTAACAAGTCGTCCAGTAACTTTGAAAACCTACAATACCTGACTTAAACAGAACAAGGCAAAGTGAATAACACATTATACCATACAAAAATGGTTAAAAAACATACAAAGTCATACTAACATAAACTATACCATTAATTCTCATTCTAAATATCAACATATGCTTACCATTAATTTACCAATTAATACAAACATTTTGCATTTTGCAATAACAAAGCAATAAAGTATGATTCCTATAGGTCTAGATGTGAGACATTTTCCTGTATGTAATCAAAAGTATACTATAAAAACAAGCCATATAAACAACATATGTTTATGTAAGTTTTTACACTGGATGTATTCAAACTAAATAATAGATACACAGACCTGTATCATTGGGTTCCCGTTGACGAACTTAGAAAACAGAAATGTTGTCGAATATTTTAGAGATGGATTCAGCCAACTGCATGAACTATTCATACCTACACGTTAGGGTAATATCAACAATTTACGCGGGTTCGGTGACAAGCAAAGGATAAGAGATGTTGAGACAATGCAAAAAAAACATTTCCGTTAGTGCAAACTATAAGAGAAAAATTACCTCCATCGAAAGTACGGATAGCAATAATAAAAGATATAAGGAATTTATTGACCAGTTCTAAGTTCGTATCTCATAAACGAGTGGCGTCATCATACATACTGGAGCACCAACCTTTGAATTCTACAACCAGAAAACCCAAAGACAAGCAAAAGTTTATTACAGGAGACTCAAGACTCCTCACCATAGCGCACCTGCGAGGAGTTACTGTACCGGGCAAAACCGACAAAAAAAGCCACAGTCGCTACCGGTGACAAAGATGTCGATGAATCAAGAAAGAGGACCCACTTCTAGCAGGGCGAGGAGAGATCGATGATGCGCATGATGAATACAACATACCTACAAGTATTTCGCCTTTGTCCGCATTCGCAGACGGGAAAGGCAGGGATCAATGACCGGCAATTGAAACACATCCGAGAGAGTAACACATATCTGTAGAGAAGTTTTCCACAATGCATTTTATAAAAATTATACCACCAAACAGTTTTCCCAGCAAGTCTTGAAATTGAAGAAAATCGTGTGAAACGATTAGAGAACAAAAGGAAGCTGATGAAAAGAGAAGAAGAACATTCAACCAAAGAAGTTGCTTAATTTGATTTAAAGCAAGTTCTTATGACTCTTCATTTATTTTTGTCTCTCGTTTTTATGACAGACGTTTTATTACTTTTATGTTTATCGTGTATGACCTGGGTTTCTCTGACGTAAAGCAAAACCACAGTGTTACTTTGCATATCACTTGATGTAGATACACCAAGTTTCTTCTTGTATTACAAACCTGTATTGAAATAGTCAGTTCACTTGTACTCCTTAGTGATCTGATATGAAAGGAGTGCTGTCCTATAGCTGTTTTAACACTATTGAAACTCCAGCTATGCCAAATTTTTGAAAGGTACGCAATTGACTAATGGAATTAAAGCATATGATCTGGAGCAAAGTTGTTACGTACACAATTGAATTTAACATAGTAGAGATTTAAATTTGTACTAAACAAGTTCATAAACAATTTCCAGCTTTTTGCGGTGGTTTACTCGAAGACCACCAACACGACACTGAAGAAATTATGAAGCATTTAGTGGAAAGTTCCATTATTTTATGAACAAATAAATCTATTAGTGAAAATATCATTTTCACAAAACAAATATGTTATTGCATACATATACAGTATGTATATACCACATGATAAATTACGTCACATATGCTACGTCGGAAGGCAAAATTTTGCTTAAAATGAAGACTTAAATCAAATGATACAAAGGGCAGTCTATGCCGTTTTATTACATGAGTTTGATAAGTTGATAATCAAACACTTCGACATATTTCCAAAAAATGTTTTGGTATTTTAACCATGAACAAAAATGAAACAATTTATATATAATATTAACTTATTAATATATTGGAATTTCGCACCCTTCAGTCAAGTAGTTTATTGAACGGGGTTGTGTTTTACATTGTTTCAGTTTTAATCATAAGGTCATTTGTTAATTTAATACAAACTTTTACTTATTCAGTAAAATGTTTGCATTGAAGATGTCTTTTTTTAAGACTTATAACAAACATCGAATTTTTGACCCGGCACAAAGTTGTGCTAAGTACAGGGTTTTGAAGCCGAGCAAAGAATGGCAATAGACGCGATTGAAAGCAAAAATTAAATGTATCAACTTTTATTGCTTTTACGGTCTGTTTGTTTTTCTTTCAATATTGAATGAAAGATTCAGCGGCGGCCGACGCCGACCTCTTTTTGGAGCATTTCGACTCAGCGATGTTAACGATAGTGTTTAATGTGGTATTAAGACGACTTATGCAAGGAGATGTGTGTAATTTGGGGTTGAACATGCGTTGTGTGACCCCGACCTCGTCTGCGATGCCGCGTAGAACGATAGGAAGGGGTAGACGGCGATCTCGTCTAGAATATGCTGCGTTGCGCGGTAATAGGGTTTGTTCTACGTAGCGTGGAGTGAAGCCAAAATCACCAGTAAATGCGTTGCTTAACTAGCTGCGCTTTATTATGGATCTCTTCCATAGTGCATATAAGGTTTTAGTCGTAGCACCAATATCTCAAAGAGATAACAACTTAATGTATGTATTTCTTTAGACCTTGCGATCAAGGATAACCCGTGAAAGTGCAAGCACTTATTTCCAACGGGGCCCTTTGTTTTTGCTGAAGGGACAGCACGCTGAAGAGACAGTGGTGGGATACATGGAAGTCCGGGTGCGAGACCCTAGCTCTTTTTCGACGAGACCCCTTGGTTCTTTTACGTGCTCGGTGTAAAGCACCGATACACGGGGTACAACTTTCCTGGGTTAAACCAGTACTGAGTACACCACTTTTCCAAGCACTACCCTTTAAATGCCAAGCGCCAGGCAAGGGAGCTACTTGTACCAACTTTTAACGTCTTTTGGTATGACGCGGCCAGGGATCGAACCCACGACCTTAACAACTTAATCAAACGGTTCAACATTTATTGAAATCCAGACAATATCAACACTTGGATATTGTTGTTTTACGTAACGTTTACTGCCATATCCGTCCCATTGGTCGGGTTCGGTCTGGTTTCCCGGGACGTTTAATGTACTTTAACTGAACTTAAGAAAGCCAATTAACTGCAAACTCGCACTCACACGCCTAATCCTTAATGATTATAATATAAGCACTGAATTCACATTTTGAAAGCTAATACACCTATTAATCAGATATAAAATTAAACTGATTCATGAAACTTTGGAGGGAGCCATTTTGAAGACCTTTAAAGTAGAAAACGCGACACCTTTCTTGATTTGAACTGTTCATCGGCTCCTGTCTGACTACTGAAATTTGGCGGAATTATCAGCTGCAAGCGGATACTGGTTTAAATATTTTTCATGTGTTACAAAGTTTGGTACAAATTATAGTGCTTAATTATGTTACAATAGGGAAGCTGAATTTAACCTATTAACTGTTGTTAATTACTATGAATCTATTAAACAAATTGAAAACAGAAAAGAGTACTTCAATGAAAACATTTTTACATGACGAAAATATAAGATCTTGCCAAAATTTCAAATATAATTTCACTGGGGATTACAAAGGTAATAATAACAGCAAAATGATTAAGAAGTCGTTTAGAATAAAATCGATATACGTCATATATCATCATTGTATTTACTTTGTTGCTGACTTTTATTTCTGAAAATAATAAAGACCCACTCATGACGTTTTATGGAATCGAACACATTTGAGGAAAAGTAATAATAATTATATGGTAATTGCCATTTTCCGTTCCAAAATGGCTGCTGAGAAGACCTTCAAAGCCAAATGTTATTGTCAATTTATTGATTGTTCTTACATGGGGCTTAGTTCCACGTGGTATGGTTTACACGAACATTGATAAAATACAACTTAAATCCTCATGAATTAAAACGTCATTTTTACGTAAGTGTACTAGTGTGGGGAATCACTTTTGTCACGTGACACACATGGACATGGTAAAGAAATTATAATGAAGTACTAGATTTATTTTATAATGCTCTTCGATATAGAATTCCGCTTTTCGTGAACAATTGTCATTGTCGAGGGCATAGCCATACTTATATTAATCATTTGGATGGATTAAGGTAGTACTTAATATATCAACATTTTCGGTCGAATTTTACATATCCGACTGTTTTTATCACACCCGCTTCTGGTTTAATACCACATATTAACTATACCACACTCTAGTTTGTATAAACAAATGCGCATAATGCACACCACATATTCACTCTATCACCTTCTAGTTTAAATCACCATTTGTGCACGATGAATAGGACTTGTTTATTCTATCACTTTCTAGTTAATATAAGCAAATGCACATAAAGAACACGACATTTTCATTCTACCACTTTCTAGTTTGAATGACGAAATGCACATGATGAACAGCACACATTCACTCGACCACATTATAGTTTAATTATAAAATGTGTACAATAAACACCAGATGTTAACTGAGTCTATGAAAATGCCTTAGGATACTGCATCAAAATGCCAGAGTCTCACACAACGTCGAATAAAAGCATCATTATAAACACAACTCTAGGAGTCACAGGGGGAGTTAAAATAACATTTGTGAAAAAAGTGGCCATTCATTTTTGGTTTGAATATAATCTATTTAATCATAACCTTCGTTTGGATGATTGAAATGAACACATATTTAGTTCATACTTGTTGATTTCAGAGTTAGATTTTATTTCGCGAGTGTCATAGAAGTCTAGGATCACGAATTCTTAAGAAAATACAATATTTTATATTACATTATATCTATATATGCTTTTTTACACGTCAGTAATGCCCAATGTTCTTATTTTCAATGCTAAAGATAAACAAAGAAGACAAATTACTTTTTAAGGCATTCACTCATATCAAATTGATCACCGTTGTAAATTTGTACTTAAGTAATGCTTTCCGTCAGAACAATTTCCTTCAAATTCATTTTTGTTTGTTTACTGTCTTGTATGGCGTGTCCCTGTGTTTTTCATTGTATCTTTGTAAGTCCAGTCTGGTGCTATTTAATCATTGTACAGTTTTTCCTTCCACTTTGGACTGTACTACTATTTCATTGAAGACACATTATCATTATTTAATTGTTTGTAGATATAAACATACATAAAGAAGGTTATCAAACCTTTCTCGGCAAATCATAGATTTTTATGAATCAACATTACTTAACATTGGCTATATTCGTAACAGAGTTCATATTGGCAAACACTTCTTATGTTGCTATTCAACACGTACAATATTCGTTGCCTGTGAGGCTGGATATGATAAGTGAGCTCGCAGAACGTTTGATGAATTGACATTTAGTGAATATAAAAATGAAAATAATACTCTGACATATATCTATAAGATTGATGTACATAATTCATCTCTAAGTAGATTGTGCCAAACACGTGTCACGTTCGCAAGACTCGCATCATTCGGCATGAATAAATTGACATTGCTGACCCACTTAACATCGGAGCCTCATCGCACGACTTGTGGCCTTTTTATACTTTTTTTACACAGATTTGGGGTATTTTAATTAAATGACGTTTTTGGAAGCACTACTGAAAAGTTTACGATGCTATAGATGATAGTAGTTTGTTTTAAGTGTAAGACTGTAAGATTTTTCATCGATTGAGCACATATAAAAGATATATTTTACGAGTGACGTAGCCACGCGTGAATAATTCACTTTTGGTGTTCATGAGGTGAAATATATATTACAATCTTACACTGAAAGAAACAATTTTGTTTTATTGTATGCCTAAAATTGGAGCGAAATTCATTTTATTTCATTATTGTAGAAAAATTCCCCAATTTTCTGCGCACGTTACGTCATTTTTCGAAAATGTAGTCGTTAAAATTTAAACTTAGCCGTGTGCACGTTGACGTCTGATTTGGAACTGAGAGCGGATAAAAATTTCAAAACTGTTTCAAACATCACCTGAACCAGTTTTTTCAGCATTCTACCTCATGCATCTATTAATTAAAAGCAAAACGTATTGCCACATCCACTATAGAGCAGAACATGTTTTAGAATAACATTGTCATATCAAACGTAGTACTCAACAAATAGCAGCCAATTGTATAAACAATAACATTTACTTTATGATACCCTGCTTTAGGGAATTGTTTAATAATGTGAGTCATAAGGTGTTATTGACAAAATCATATCAATGAGTGTGTAGGTAATATGATTCCCAAACCATCTTGGTATAAAAATGCTCATTCTACATATAACACCTACCACTTTGAATCAGGTATGAACAATGTCAAATTTCCCAGGATATGTTAACCATAACCAAACATACGGTGACAGTGTATTTAGGATAAAGATGGGCTCTTTTTAAAAGGGGACTTGGTGGAATGGAACAAAAATAAACCAATCATGTTTTTAAAAAATAAAAATGAATTCTAAACTTTGCTTCAACTACTTTTTTCTACACCATTTTCGATTGAAATCCGCGGGTTATTTTCTTGGGAAATGGGATTCTCTTTAAAACTGGATTTTATGAACACATGATTGTGTGTGTTTTTTGTACGTTTGTGTATCTCGTTCAGTGTCATTCTGGCCCTAACCTCGTGCCTCTCAGAGTGGTTTAAATTTGCGATTTGGACTAAATTACTTGACCTGGTAAATGTATTTATGAATATTTGACAGTATATTATTGAGATTTTACTAGTTTTATTTAATGGGACTATAGGGCCAAGCCCATAAGGCAAGAAATAACCACAACATTGTTTGAAGGGACCTAGATAAGGCCTAACAGACACTAAAAAGACACACAACGTACACAAATTACATTCGGACCACACAGGCATACAACATGAAACTGACTTATAAACGGTTGGAATGCGACGATTGGAATGCGATCTCGTCTAGTGTGTGTTGCGTTGCGCGGAGATGCTGCGTTGCGCGGTGTAGGGTATAACGGCGATCTCATCTAGGGTATGCTGCGTTGCGCGGGGATGCTGCGTTGCGCGGGGAGGCTGCGTTGCGCGGTGTAGGGTATAACGGCGATCTCATCTAGGGTATGCTGCGTTGCGCAATAATAGGGTTTGACAGTGATCCTTTCTAGGAATTGCTGCGTAGCGTAGGGTTAGCCAAATTCTCCTGTAAATGCGTTGCTAAACAAGCTGCGGTTAATAATGGATCTCTTCCGTAGCGTATAAAAGGTTTTTAGTCGTGACACTAATATCGCAAAGAGAAACAACTCGACTGCATCCTTTCCTGCAGTTCAAACAATATAGATACTTAATATTCAGCTGAAAGCGGATAATTGTTCAAATATACTTCAAAGTTTGGTACAAATGATAGTGCTTAATTATGGCACAATAGGGGAACTGAATTTAGCACATTAACTGTTGTTAATTACTATGAATCTATTAAACAAATCGAAAACATAAAAATGTACTTCAATGAAAACATCTTTCGTATTATGAACATATAAGATCTTGTTATTTAAAATATAATTTCACTGGGGATCACAAAGATAATAATAAAACGGCCAAATAATTAAGAGGTCGTTTAGAATAAAAGCGATATATGTTATATAACATCATTGGTTTTAGTTTTTTGCTGTTTTCTATCATTTTGTTTCTGAATATAAATGAATTCTCAAAAAACCCACCTCATGACGTTTAAAGGAATGGAACAAATTTGAAGAAATGCTAAAAATATATGGTAATTGCCATTTGCCGCCCCAAAATTGCAGCTGAGAAGACTTTCAAAGCCAAATGTCAGAGTCAATATTTCAATTGTTCTTCCACGGGGATTAGTTTTTTTGGGTTTTGGTTTGTTCGATCAAGCATAAATGAAAGCATTTCATGCATTAGGAACACCACATGATCATCCTACCACTTTCTAGTTTAAATGAACAAATACGCACGATGAACACCACATGCTCATTCTACCACCTTCTAGTTTGAATTAACAAAGGCGCATAATGAACACCACATGTTCACTCTTCCGCCTTCTATTTCGAATAAAAAAGCACATGACGAACATTCTAGTTTGAATGAACAAATGCGCATGATCAACACCAAGTGTATAATCTACAACCTACTAGTTTAAATGAAGACATATGATGCATTATGAACACCACATGTTAACTCTTCCATCTCACCTTCTAGTTCGAATGAACAAATGCGCATGATGAATACAACATGTTCACTCTACCGCCTTCTTGTCTCTCTTCATGGACAAGAAATAATACCGATATGTATAATTCGTTTTTGATTTTAGGTTATGGGCTTGTTAGCCTGTAGGTTTTCAGTATAAAAGCTCGTTTAAAAATGATGGCATGTACTGCATGTCTCCAGTAAATTCATGATTAAATCAACTTTAAGGTATAACCAACCGGTAAGGCATATTCTCTCACCATTTCTAATATACTCATTGTGTTGGTTTTTCCATAAGGTGTAATGCACTAATTTATTTTCCCCCAAAAAGCCAACGGCAAACGTAAAAATGTTTTGATCAATATTTATATGAAGAATTACAGTAACAAGTCAAAAAGTCGAAAGTCTTAATACCTATGTGAAAAACTACATTAACAAGCGCAGTTGGAAAAAGTTTAAACATAAATCTTGTTTAATGGCACAAGGTCAACGCCAATGGCATAAGACATTTAAAACAATCATAAACCAGAAACATGGTAAAACAACACAGAACTCTACAAACAACACACTACCTATATAATATATAAAACTAGGGTGTTTATCAATGATAAACTATGGACTCAGCCAGGGAGGCTTCAACAATACCAACGCATGTAAATACTGAATTGATTCAAGATGTCTGGGATGACCGAATTCCGAGGAAAAGTAACAAAATTACAAAACTAAATCTTACATTAGCAAAAAAGAATATGTTGAACTAAATATATTTGAAATGTCAATCTATTGTATTCAATGAATTGCTCTCGACTGTATGCACTTTTTGGCACATCACTTTAGAAATCTTAATGGAAGTGCTAATGCTTCATTTAAGTTTAATTGAACTTTCCATTAGTGGATATAATAACTGCCTACGTAACTGTTACATAAAACCTTTCCGCTCTGTTGTCACTCATTCATGCTGTATGTTGAATTGAATTAAATTGAATTGTATGTGAATTTCTTCTCGCCTATGATCTTAGCCCTCAATGGATTCTATTAGACATATAAAACACTCATTCACTCCTTCTTTGTTTGCATAAAGGAAATGTTTTTTTACAAGTTCATGCAAAACCTGTTTCATATACTGAAACATTGAATTGCTTCCATTAGTCTAAATTGAAAATTTGAAAGGAAGGTATTCGAATTTTAAATCGGAAGGCCTGCAGGCCGTTAATAACCTTAACATTTAAACAGTTTGATACACAAAATAATATTTGTATTGTGTATCACACACTTCTGGTATTTAACATCCAGCAAACTGGAGATAATTTTAATCAAATAACACCTCGATTTCCGAACGAAACGTGGCCGCGAGATCGTGTTTCTATGACTCCACCTAAGCCCTTCCTTTGCAAAAGTTTGTGTCAGTACTTGTCGTTTCAAAGCCTGTATTCCTTATGGGTGTTTGGGTGATGTCTATTTCACTAATAAACACATTTGTTCTATTTCGGGATGCGGATTCAAACAAAAGACTGACATTTGTTTGTTTTGTTCGTGCAGGAGAGCCTGCGCGGACAGCGTGCACATGAAATACTGACCTATATGATCAGGTTTTTCAAATCGAGACAATGCAAATGGATATGTACACTTGATTTCATTCTCATATTGATTTTTTTCATCAATAAAAAGCTCTTGAATATATATGTTGAATATTAAATCATCTTTTTTAACTTGAAATACCAACAAAAGGCTTTTAATTAGCTATGATATCTTGATTATAATTTCTTACGACATTTAAATGAATACTTTATTAAAAACGTTTCTTCTTAGATTTAAACGAACGGAAATCTTTAAGGTATGTTATTATAAACAATGACTTCAAATAACTTCCCCCGGGCACTACAATCAAGGATTCTGAACACGAGGTGAATGCTTAAGCGTTCGGTTATCCGTCTGTTACTATTAAATTCCAAGGCATCAAGATGTATATGTGTCAGGATTGATAGCAAAATAAGTACGTGAAGTAAGCGGCCTAGCGGCCTAGCGGCGTGAAGTTAGCGGCCTAGCGGCGTGAAGTTAGCGGCCTGGCGGATAGCGGCCTAGCGGCTTGAAGTTGGCGGCCTAGCGGCCTGGCGGCCTAATTATATTTTCTATTTCCAAGCAATTGTTAATGCGTTTTTTTTTTAACAATGATAAATCAAGGTTTTTTATTCATATAGTTACATTGCGGCCTTAAATTGTTATCATTCAGAATATTTTTTACAAATTAACTGTTTTATGCACAAATTATCACTCTGAAGCGTTTTTCAACTTTTTTTTCAAAAAAGTCGATCAAGTACTTCAGTGGCCTAGCGGCATAGCGGCGTAAAATTAGCGCTAAATTGAATCCTATTTCAAAGCATGTATACATGCATTTTCTTCTAAAGCAATGACATTTTAACTGTTTTTTTATGCACAAATTAACACATTGAAGCGATTATCAACAGTTTTTTTTCCAAAAACGTCGATAAAGCAGTCAGCTATTTCAAAGCATGAAACATGCCTGTTCTTCTAAAACAATGATATATTTATTGTTTTTATGCACAAATTATCACTCTGAAGCGTTTTTCAACTTTCTTTTCAAAAAAGTCGATTTCGAGCACTTCAGCGGCCTAGCGGCCTAGCGGCCTAGCGGCCTAGCGGCGTGAAGTTAGAGGCCTGAAGGCCTAAAATGGTTTCCTATTTCAAAGCATGTATAATAGAAATAGAAGGCGGAAGAGTGAACATGTGGTGTTCATTATGCGCCTTTGTTAATTCAAACTAGAAGGTGGTAGAATGAGCATGTGGTGTTCATCGTGCGTATTTGTTCATTTAAACTAGAAAGTGGTAGGATGATCATGTGGTGTTCCTAATGCATGAAATGCTTTCATTTATGCTTGATCGAACAAACCAAAACCCAAAAAAACTAATCCCCGTGGAAGAACAATTGAAATATTGACTCTGACATTTGGCTTTGAAAGTCTTCTCAGCTGCAATTTTGGGGCGGCAAATGGCAATTACCATATATTTTTAGCATTTCTTCAAATTTGTTCCATTCCTTTAAACGTCATGAGGTGGGTTTTTTGAGAATTCATTTATATTCAGAAACAAAATGATAGAAAACAGCAAAAAACTAAAACCAATGATGTTATATAACATATATCGCTTTTATTCTAAACGACCTCTTAATTATTTTGCCGTTATTATTATCTTTGTGATCCCCAGTGAAATTATATTTTAAATAACAAGATCTTATATGTTCATAATACGAAAGATGTTTTCATTGAAGTACATTTTTATGTTTTCGATTTGTTTAATAGATTCATAGTAATTAACAACAGTTAATGTGCTAAATTCAGTTCCCCTATTGTGCCATAATTAAGCACTATCATTTGTACCAAACTTTGAAGTATATTTGAACAATTATCCGCTTTCAGTTGAATATTAAGTATCTATATTGTTTGAACTGCAGGAAAGGATGCAGTCGAGTTGTTTCTCTTTGCGATATTAGTGTCACGACTAAAACCTTTTATACGCTACGGAAGAGATCCATTATTAACCGCAGCTTTTTTAGCAACGCATTTACAGGAGAATTTGGCTCCACCCCACGCTACGCAGCAATTCCTAGAAAGGATCACTGTCAAACCCTAGTATTGCGCAACGCAGCATACCCTAGATGAGATCGCCGTTATACCCTACACCGCGCAACGCAGCCTCCCCGCGCAACGCAGCATCCCCGCGCAACGCAGCATACCCTAGATGAGATCGCCGTTATACCCTACACCGCGCAACGCAGCCTCCCCGCGCAACGCAGCATACCCTAGATGAGATCGCCGTTATACCCTACACCGCGCAACGCAGCATCTCCGCGCAACGCAACACACACTAGACGAGATCGCATTCCAATCGTCGCATTCCAACCGTTTATAAGTCAGTTTCATGTTGTATGCCTGTGTGGTCCGAATGTAATTTGTGTACGTTGTGTGTCTTTTTAGTGTCTGTTAGGCCTTATCTAGGTCCCTTCAAACAAGGTTGTGGTTATTTCTTGCCTTATGGGCTTGGCCCTATAGTCCCATTAAATAAAACTAGTAAAATGTCAATAATATACTGTCAAATATTCATAAATACATTTACCAGGTCAAGTAATTTAGTCTAAATCGCAAATTTAAACCACTCTGAGAGGCACGAGGTTAGGGCCAGAATGACACTGAACGAGAGACACAAACGTACAAAAAACACACACAATCATGTCTTAATAAAATCCAAGAATAAATGCATCAATGCACAAACCAGGAGGAGCAACAAAACGAAACATATACTAAAACATTAATATATATATATATATATATATATATATATATATATATATATATATATATATATATATATATATATATATATATATATATTTAGACCAATCCAACCTTTGGGTAACTTTGATGCAACCTTTGGGAGACTCGTGTCGCCCATAGGATATATGTTGTGTCGCCCAAAAGTAATTGTGTTTTTTTCTATCAATTTATTTTTTTAAATAATAAAACAATTTTGCAAACAATTTTGAACGCTTTAAAAAAGGTTCAGTCATTAAGCACTAATCAGCAGGAATAGCATTTAAGGAAAAATCATGAATTTCAAAAAAGTGTGTATATTTTGAAAACAACCTTTGGGATACATTTAAATTTTTATCAATAATTTTCCTGTCATAGGTATATGTTTTAGATAAGAATTCATAAATGTAAAGAACATAATATTTTTTAACAGAAAAGTTAATTGTGTTCAACTTTAAAGATTCCGAAATTCCCTAAAAAAAATATTTTCGCAATAAGCGTACTTTCCGTGTTTTCGTGTCGCCCAAAGGTTGATGTATATTCAATGCATTGCAGACTATAAGAACGACATGTTCTTTTTAGTTGTATTAGTTATTTTATTAAAAATTTAATAAACACAAATGACAAAAGTGCTTATTATAATTTATAATAGTTGCATTTTAAAATGTTTAATTGGACATTCGAACCAAACGTCGAGGAAGTTTCAATTTAGCCTACAGTCACTACCAAGGGTGACGGACCTGACGCAACTATTTGCGAATAACGAATGACAATTATGGTCGCATGTGCTTCGTCTCTATATTACAGAAAACCGTGTTCTATATTTATTTACTGATATAAATGGGAACAGTTCATTTCAAAACCATTTAAGGTACATATACTAACAAATACGTTCGGATATGTTACTTCAGATAAAATGAATATGCTCGGAGTTGCAAGCTTAATAAAACACATATTATATCTTAGTTAGTAATTGAACACTTGTGACTCACAACAGTTATCTGATATATTTTTTATAATGTGCCATAATAAATGATTTTCACTGCAGTTTTATAGTTTATTCATGTATCATATGTACACAAAATGACAAAACATAAAATACAAATATTTAAGAGTTCAGTGCACATCCATTCATAAAATTGAATTACAGGAGACTAAAAATACAACAACAAATCTTGATATTGTTAATAAAGGATAAAAAACAATTAAGTCTATTCTAAAAAAGATAATTACTCTTATTTACATGACTTTTTTAAGCTAAGAAACTATGATACATCTAAAAGGATTATCACTTAACTACTTGTACAAAGCATTGAATCGGAATTCAAGTATATTAAAACAGGTTTTGGTGGTTAATTTAACAATATCTGTATTTGAGAGTAAAAATATACACTTATGTACCTGCACGTATTATTTTATCATGCAAACTGATATGTTTGTTTTGAAGCCTACGAAATATGTGATTTCATATATACAAAAGCTGTCATCTTTTAATGCTACTTAACTGGTCTGGATCTACATAAACATTAATCAAAGGTAAAATATTTTCTTTATGGAATGCGTAAGGAGTGCATGCTGCTGATAATCATTCCATAAATTGAGTTCAAATCGTACAGGCCATTAATAGCCTTTTCTATTTCCGTTGTCAACAAATGTTGCCGAAATCATTAGAAATAAAACAAGTGTAATAGGTTATTTATTTTCAATTTATACTTCTTGTTTATTGGTTTACAGGTTCAGTTCATATATGCATATTACTTTAGAAAAAGAACGGTTTAAAAAAGTAAAACACAAGTTTAATTCTGTTACATTACTGTTTAACGCGTAATGATGCGTTAATACTATTTATATACTTAACTTAATAGTGATGATTAGATGACTGGCTGTTTCCGTGTATTTATGTGTTAACTATTATCGGCGAAACGAACTGCGAAATTATGCATTTATGGAAAATATTTCTTACTCATAACAAGATTATAAACGTGTATTCAGTAGCTAAAACCGTACAAAACCTAAATGACTGGTGGGTCCTAAGATAATAACAGCCATCAAGTAAAAGAAAAAAAGAAAAAACGAAATACCGTTTTTCCTTTGTTTCATATTACAGACGGTGTCCATGATTATATTTTTAATTATATTTCTTTATTTTGATAAATTGAAACACTTCTTTCAATTGAGGTTACTCTAATTTGGGCGTGAGAGTGAATCTTTAAATGAGATCTTTTGACCAGTAACTCTTCAACTAAATTTGAAACACATGAAATGTCACAGAAGTCCTCTCTTGCTTAATGTCCAAAGAAAGTCCAATTCTAAGAATACTAAAATATGATTTTTGCGAACATTCAACAGTCAATCGCTTGAATCCTGAACTGAACGACGTAGAGACAACACTAGTGTCCCGTCTGACAATGACTGGCCGCTGACACTTAAACCGAGGAATTCGGACTTCATTGAGTAGTTCCATTGTGTTGTTTGCATTACCACTTCACAAGTAATGCATGAAATATGTCTACCATATGCAAATGAATATTCTGATACTTAATTGCCTTTATATAAGAGTAAGTAAGAGTTAACATTTTCAAGAATAGCATAATACTTGTGTCTTAGAGATACTAGTTTTTAAATGTTGACAATTAAATGTGTTGTAACCGAGTATATAAGGATATATGTTCATGCAAGTCGTGTTTTATTACTTTGGACACACAGTAGTTGACTTTTAAATTGAAATGTTAAAAACACCATAAATATCTTGAAAAGTCGATTGAATCTCTGAAAATAAAGCAGTAGGCGTGATTGTAGGTCAAGGGGGGATTGTGCATTGTACAAGTATGTGCTTCTAGCTTCTATACCGACATAATGATATTTTTTTCATAACCTTGATATATGCATTTTCTCAACATTTAGGTTCTCAACTATGTGTAATCTTTATAAGAAAAATAATTTGGGTTTTCTTAATTATTACAGTATAGAATATCGGCTACTTAGTGTGAGGGCCTAGACGCGAACCCAAGCAATGATCTTTTTAAGCTTTATTTAACAGCTGAAAGTGATAAGATTAACTTAGTTGCAACCTTCAGACAATATAAGTCAGAAACCGAAAACTGTTAACTCAAAATGGCCCCTAAACGGTGCCAATATTAAGTATCTAGTATACTATGTTTCCTAGATAAGCAAAAGTTCCACTCGGGATTAGGATTCGAAGCAGGGTCTCTTGCGAAACAACTATGCCGCACAACCGCATGGTGAGAATGACTCATTTTTATATTTTTATGGTAATTGCCCCATTTGCATTATCGTCACTTTCAAGTGTCGTGGCACCAACCTCGCACTCACATCTATGAGTCAATGTCAAAGTTTGTGAATAGATACATTTTCAATACATATCCTTCCGGCCAGCCCTTCAGTGTCAAGCTTGTTTTAAACCTTTGTGGTACTTCTGTGGGACTGATCAAACCAATTCTTAAGAGCAGAAGGTGATGCGCCGAAATCTCATTCGTTATGATTACATGTAATTTTGAGCAGACTGCAGACGCCGCACAATTCATCTCAGGATTTCTCATTTCGACACAAATAGGTCTAAACCCCATGAGGCAGTGGACATAAATTATGGTTGATCTTCCTATTTTTATCGGTAATGTTTTCTATGAAAACTTATTGAATGAACTTTTTTTTATTTTATTTTTTACAATTTCAATGCAATAGTTATGATGTTCAAATTGAAATGAATATTTCAAACCACGTTTTTATGAAAGATGAATCCGCCCGAAAAAGAATTTCAAAAGTATACACTGTCGAAGAATTAACTTTTCAAACGTTATTTGTGATATGATTTCCGAATTTTAAACAATACGACGAATAAACAGTTATTGTTGCTAAGACTAAAATGCACATGGGCGATATATAAGTTTCAAAAATAATCAGATCGCGTTGTCAGCCGATTAAATCTTCGATAATAAAATCAGGGTCCAAGATTACTGTGACGTCAGCTTTATCATGAACCATTTTCAGACCTCCGGCCCCAATTGCTCGATACATCTTAAGTCCCTTAAAACAGTATTAAGTTCAGCCGATTTTTTGTTTGGTTTAATTTGTGCCATTTTACCCTTTTAAGCGTTTTGGGAATTCGAAAGGGAATTATCTGTATGCTTATCACAATGAGCTATTTTTCGTTTAGATAATTGTATAAAAGTTTGCTAAAATAATATCTTCAAAGACCAAAATAATAGTAAAAAAATCCAAATGTTGCGCTTCTTCAAAAGTTGTATTGAAATCCATATATTTCAGTTCCAATGTGACACGCCTTCACTGTTTACTTATTGTACAATTAGCGCGAAATATCTTAATTAACTAATCAGTAAATTTCACTTTCTTCACTATGGTCATTTTAACACTGGTTCAGTCACACGTCATAGACTTTCTGAATACATGCAATTGCGTTAATATATCAATGCACAACTTTCGTCAATTTGAATTGAACTTATCAGATGTATTTAACAGGGTATTTATTTTTATTAAATCCATGGCGCGATCATGACTCTAAAAAGCGGCCGTATAAATAACTTTCATGTTTTTTTCAGTTTAGGGTTAAGGTCATCATTGTTCATGTCAAATAGGCACTCAAAAAACACCGGCCCGTTTTAGTAGGGCATGCACATTAGATATAACATTTAAAGTATGAAAAAGTTATGATTTTTAATGCAACAGTACACACATCCTCATAAAATTCTGATGAATAAGTGTCCAAAGTGCAATAACGGGGTTATAGCAGGTACAACCCATTATAGTTGTGACCTGCAGAATGTCTTTGTCTCACGAGCTAATTCAAATTTCTCGCATGTTTCAACTTTATTTAGTAGTGGCGGGTTTGAATCAATGCTGAAACAGACCCAGACTACTACGTTCAGGAATGGGCTGTGAAAATGTGGTGACAAAATTCGCAGTCTGTGATATTGTGCAAACAATGCATTTTGCACTTCTTGTTTTAACAATCAACCCAATAACAACCATTCTTTGCAAAAGTGTATATCGAAACATTGAAGATGACACTTATTATCTGCTTGAATTGGATTCTTACAACCCCGGACCAAGCAATTGGTGTGCATCATAATATTACCTTGTACATACGTTCAAATCCCCATTACACTGCAATGTTTACAGTAGAACTGCAGGTCTATTTTGGCCGTTATACACATATATTTGTCTTCCAGCACCTTGTTCTCGGATACAAGTGTCGGTCGATATCCGTCACAGGTTAGTAATATTCAGAGTTAAATTGACTATCAGGCGCGTAAATATAGATATACGAGTACTCTGCTGAATCCATATGATATTGACACAAAACAGACAACGTTGCAATACGCATACTTGACTACCTGATGTTTATTTCAAAATACTTAAAAAAATACTAAAAATACTACAAAAGCACCTCAGAACGACCAGAATGAACCAGATTGCACCGTGGTTTACAAATGTTCCGAGGGGGGGTGCAAGCACATTCATCAATAGAGGGCTAGCTACGCGTCTGACTATGGCTGTAAACCAAACACTAAGACATTCGTATTGGCATGCTTTTGAATGTGTGTTTGGTTTTACCTAAGATCAAGGCCTTCCCCTAGAAGACACGTGCAAGTATTGGTGAATGAGTGCTGGAGGCGGTGTTCACTCTTCCGTGCGTCAAATTTTTTTCAATGCCAATTTTACAACAACATAAAATGATTGCTTTGTTGCCAAAAATTGGCCTGCCCAAGATGTCTCTCAATCACAAGGGCAAGAATTTTGATAGGTTGTATGAAGCCTCATATTTTTGCTGTTAACTAACAAAAATCAAATAATATTCCTTTGGCCAAAGCATGCCTTGGCCTTAGTAAATAGCGTCTGAAGTAAAAAAAAATAAAGAAAATTTCCTGAAACGCAAGTCGAAGACCCTTGAAATAAAGTTTTTGAGCATGGTGTAATGGTGCTTTACACAGTTTGTTCAAATTAAGGTTTTTTGCTCTCTAGACTGGCCCTGTGTGGTACAAGGATTTCCGTTTCCTTTTTTAGTCTTATTTTAAAAATCTTCTTTAAAATTAGGGCCGAATGAACATGCACTCTTCAGACGAAACACTTTATATAAAACATAACCCGAACAAACGTCTTGTAATCAATTATTCCGACATAAAAGCGGAACTCTGTTAAGCAAATATAATCTATTGTTCAAATGGACGGCAAAAATCATAAAATACGTCGAAATGTGTTATCATGTACTGATAAACCAAAATCAGTTCAGGGTTAAACCTCCTCACCAAAAACAAACATTTTAATCAGATGGTGTATGGTTTACAAGCGGCATATCTAACTAGTTTTCCCCAAATCCTCAAGATCAAATATTGTATCCCAAAATAATATTTTAACATGTAAATGTTCATTCGAAGACAATAAACGTAGTTACTCATACTTAATACCTAATACACGTACATCTGCAATAACCTGAGTCGACTATACTTAAAAAACAGTTATAATTAATATCTTCTTTCCATCGACTGAGTGCTTAGTTGCTAAATTCAAATTCATTCTGCGATATCAGTAATGACTAATGTGTATCGCATGACTGTGAGCATCTACAGAAACTTTTAAAAATGCAGTCAATTTATAAATCACTGTAACTGAGGTTCACTCCATGTGTGATTGACATGAACCTTATATAGGCTCTATTTTAACCAACCAAGGATAACGGATAAAAAATGAAAACAATAAATAACGCAGCTTAAAACAAATAACTATGCGGGTTACGTCGAAATATAACAAATATCCAAGGTATTAATAAATAATATTACCGTAACAGCAAATTAGGAAATATTTCATGAAGGCTGATGAATGGTGAATTACTTAACATTCGTTATTAATATAATATAATAGTATATGTTATGAATAATATGGTTCAAAATACTAGAACGATGTGGTTTGACTTGTTAAGACCGGATACTGGTACGAAGGGGACAACTTGAACTACCATCTTATATCAGCAAACAAGGGCCAGCTTAGAGAACCACGTATTTTTCTATTATAAGCCAGTTTGTTGACACTGGATGGGTTTCATGCTATTATAAAGACGCGATGTGGCACCCGAAGACCGGACAAAGGCACGTAGCGGAAATCTAGTGCTCAAACCTGATCCCAACCAATGAAGGCGCTTTGGGTAGATTTACTTTTTGAATAAAAATACATAAATGGTCTTGTACCGCAGATGTTTCTATACCAGTGTGGGGAATTTTGTTGGGAGCAAAAACTACTAGATAGAGGTGATGTTGACGCCCGTAAAACGTTAGCTGGTATTTACCAGTCAGAGATTTTAGGGTTTGTGCATATGCTAACATGTATAAAAGCCTCTAACACTTAATATTGATGGCCACTATTATGATGAAATATAAAGAAAAGTACGTTATATTATATTATAACTTAAGTACACCGCGTAATTTTGACGTCTTATTAATACGCTCTGCTAACCTTGGTTCCCGTCTTTATTTTAAAAAACGTAAACATTGTATTGTAGACCACATTTTGTGAATTTGAGAATCATTTCAGTGCGCAAACTTTGTCATTTTTAAAGTGCTTAAGGACTAGTTTAAAAATGTTTATCATTATTAACCCATCCTGTGGTTCATGCGTTAATCGCACTGGTGTCACAGTAGGGGCCATTTTCTGTGTACTCGTGTATCGTGTTCAGAGCCATTTAGAGTAGACGCTTTGCTATTAGAAATTGGCATTGTCTTACTAACACATTTAAACAATGTGCTTAGCCAATGTATTTATTAATTAAACCACCTGGAAATAATAATTATTTATAAATAGTTATATGACATGTATTTATATCCATTTTGATTGAATGGTCACCATTGTTTTATCCAAATTGTGACGTATTCCGGTTAAATTGTATAAACGGACTATCTACATAATTCTTTTCCTTATTTAAAGGCATTATGATACAATCACCATTTGAAAGCAACATAAACTAAAAGACAAGATGTATTGGTGCATTTCTATAGCTTCACAGCTCGCCACCTAGATCGGAGATAAAATAAGCTAAACAAGCGCCTTGGCAATAGTGCATAGTCAAGAGAAGTCATAATTAAGGTTTATATCACGGAATATCAATAGTCTTTCAATAACAAAAGTAATATAACAGCCTTTTAGACATTATTAATAAGATTGATATCATATTTTCAACAGACACATTGACTTCTAAACATACTTATATTGTTTTATTTAAGCATTTAAATTGAAATAAGCGGTGGCATACCAATGTCTTTGTTATACTTCGTTTTTACCCTAAAACAACAACACAAATGTGCAATACCAGACGAGTTGTTTATTAGATGATGACGTGAAGCCAGGTTGAGTAAGTATAAAACGAGCACATGTATTTATGTAGAGCACAACACAATGAAATTCACTGGCGAAGTCCTATGCAGTGCAACCGACCGGCCAGGCAAAACCAAAAGACGGTTAACTCTGGAAACCTGTGTTTGTTTGCCAAGTGTCGATCCACAACGTATGAATGTCGAACCTCATTCATTTGTCTTGTTTCAAATATGGATATAAAACAGTGAAACAAAATCACTAAAAATATTGAAGTGAAAATTTAGGTTACGAAGTGAACTGAGTGAAGTCGACTGGTAGAATGACTCTTCACGCTAATATACCAATATAGCACGAAATCCTCGTGCAAGACTGACCACTACTGTATTCAAATACTATCATTTCGCCAAGACAAATATTTAACGCTATACTAACGAAACGCGTGAAATGAATATTATCATCACAAATCATTTAGCAAATATTTTGAAGTTGCTGAGAAAAACCGATAAAGTGACTGTGAACTATTACGATATGATCAATTTGATTGCTTTCGGTTTTGAAAAGGATTACCAACTTAATAAATGTTTGGTTACAGCGGATCTTTATGGCAGTAGCTCTAAATCATACATTACCTAACATTCGACGGGTAATCAGCTGTCTGATTGTGCTTACATTTCACCACGTGATTCAAAAGATTATGTGCTAGTTACACAAGTTAAACGCTTCATCGAGTTATGTCAATCAAAATTTGATATTTTTTGTAAAAAGTCGACTGCACACCGATCAGGTATGGGCGAATATACATTTTTTTAAAAGAATCAATCAGGCGTATTGGATTATTAAATACTTCAGCTTCAAAATATATTTTCTGTTTCAGACTTTCAAATACAAGATCCAAACGAATTTTCGAATCAATCATAAATTGTTTTCGCTTGTAATAAGCAGGTAGGAAAAAATAATGCCAAAAATAATAGTAAGTGTAATAATATCAATAATGATAATAAAATTAAATGGAATCCATCAAGAATTGATGAACTTAAAAGTAATTCGTCATTCAAATATAACCAATTGTCTTGATTTGTAGAAAATTAGATTCTATTTAAAAATTGATGGTTCAACGATTTCGTTCATACAGATAATTCAATATTCGTCTTTGTGTCGGTCTGCCAAAAAAAGAAACAACTTCTAGAAAATCGCTGCCCAAAAAGCCGTGAGAGCCTGAGCAAATCAAACCCTAACGATATTTAGAAATAAAATAAAAACGAATATAAAAAGTCAACCAAAATCTGAGAATCAAAATGCGTCCGAGTTATATGATCATTACAAAACACTATATAGTACTTCTGATTATACTTACAACTCAAAATTAAGATAAACATTTGCGATGAGAATCTTGATAAAATGGTAATATTGGCAGATTAATGAAGCTGTAATGCTGAAATATATAAAACCATATTCACAGATATATCACCGTTTCTATTGAAACTATTAAATCGTATCTTTACCACAGGAGAATATCCAAGATCCTTTTAGGGGGATTATTAATACCTGCATTTAAAGGGGGCAATGAAGACGAGCCAAAGAACTATAGAGAAATAACTCTCATTGGTATATTTCGAACTTTAATTCTCAAATATTTCTTAAAAGACTGATGTGGAGCAGTCTTAATAAAAATATTTAAAATTAATTTCAAAAAGGCAAGTCTACGATTTATTGATAGTTTACATTCAATTATGATTGTGATCGAAATAATAACTAATAAGATAAAGAATAATTGACATATATGGAATGCAGATATTAATGAATCGAACAGACTAGAAACATATCGCTGGTGTAATAATGAACTCAAGCATGAAAATATCTAGACAGTATGCACATGAATAAATATAGAACGGTCGTTACAACATTTCCTCACATGACCTTTTAATCGAAACAGGAAGGCATCATCTCTTTCCAAGAAAATATAGAATATGTAGCTATTGTAACATGAATGCAATCGAGATGAATATCATTTTGTATGTCAAAAACATCATAATCTACGAAATCATTTCTGTAAACCATATGTTTGCTTTTGGCCAACAAAACAAAATGTATTACCCTTTTCCTCAGACAGCGGAAAAAACTATGCCAAGTTAATAGTAAATATTTATAGTATGCATCTTTGTAACGATCGAGAACATTATTAAGTTAAGAATTTGATACTATGATGTATAGTATATTTCTCTATTGATAGAAAAAATCAGAACAGAAAGTTTATTTTTGACGTAAACATAAAAAGCTCATCGTCATTTTATATGAATAGAAAACAAAAATATAGAAAACACACATAAACAATCAAACTATACATAGTTTCATGTATAACACGTTTTAAATGATTTTTTTTATCATTGACAGAATTTTTAGAAATTACTCAGAAATCGAAAGAATAAAAGAGTAAAAGAATATATCAACCAAGTTACACACAATTCAGTGTGCATGATGGTTGAAATGATATCACGATGATTTGTTTCATATGTTTTTGCATTTTGTCTTTGAACGTTATATATCATTGAACAGAACAGAACATTTATTGTTATCTTTAACATTTACAGTTTATCGGTGTTACAATAACGAGATTGTATTAGATATATATACAAATATAAACTATCAATGATTTCAACATGTTAAAAGTAAAGCATTATCATTCAAAGCAGTATATCGTAGCTTAAAAGTATGTTTGCAATACAAAGCTAGTTTTCGTATAGACGTGCAGCATTTTCCGAGTTTAGTAATTGAATGAATTCAAACATGCTTGGTCTTGCATAGTAAAATTTAGTTATGTATTTTTTCCTATTGTCATTATATTTCGGACAAATCAAAACAAAGTGATATTCATCTTCGATATCATTATGAACACATTTACGTTGATTTCTTTCAATATTAACATATCTGCCTCTTTCAGCATTTAACACTATTGAACTTAATGAGTTTATATCATTTTTCCACTGTCCAATAAATGAGTCGATTAATCTTCTTCTAAAAAAGGAATAAAATAATCAATATTAATCGACTCCGGATATAACCATACTTCATTGAATCCTGCATTTTGTAATACAGTGCGTACATTAGAACACCAATTGTTTGAATTTGCGTTATTTTCCGCATCGTATCGAAGGCTTTGCAATGTATTGTGTAAAATGCAATTGTCTGTTTTAAATTGATACAGTTATAGAACATATTTTACAATTCGTACAGGTCAAGTAACATACAGAGGGTGCCGTTCTAGTTCAACATATATTGCTACTGGTGCTTCTTTTTACACTATTTAATGCTGAATAAATGTTATGTAAAAAAGGAACACAGGACAATTGAAAGAAAGATCAATACCCAGAAGTTATTCACACGAGTTTCGGGCCGGGGATCATTTGTCACTAAAAGAAGGTTTGGAATAGGTCTTGAGACATTACAATGATATTAAATAATACATACTTGTTTTGTAGCGTTCATTAAATGAATGCCTCATTGGTAATGTTTTATGATTAAATCAAATGTATAAGACCTACATTAACGGAAACCATATCAATTTTCAGAATCAAAAACAAAAACGTGTGCAGAAATGACTTTAATATCGTTTAAGGATTTTATTTTAAATTATGTCTATATTTATAAAAATACCATATGCCCTAAGTATCTAAAATATAACATCAAATTCACTTTAGCAATTGAAAAAAAAATCATACTAATAACTTGCTTATAATTCCTCTCCAAACGTATACGCAAATGCATTTGTAGTATGTGGTTGTGTATTTGTTTATCAGATAAGACCATTAATCCCCGTGGGTGTTTACAGAGGCCACGCGTCCAGTACATTTTTCGATACAGGGTGCTTATCTCTGTAGCGGATTCGGATCGTTGATTGGTCGGTCTTGTTAGTTCGACTCCGCCTACCGTCTTGTGATGGGTATTTTAAGTCAGCTTGGTTTAGGCGTTTATAATGGAAGGTTTGCAGTTTTTCAAGAGTGTTTTGATGTTTTCGTTAATAAAAAAATGAATCTTATTGTTTTCTGACCGGAAACGTTTAGAAGTATAATTCAAATTATTAATTAAAAACGCACTGCAATGCATATGATTAAAACGAACAACATTAAATCAGTCTTATTTTTCATTTTTACATGTTTATCTGTTGCTGTTTTATCACAAACGGTGTATCTCCAATCTATATGTATCAGGTGCCTTTATATACGGAAATATTGCTTCTGTTTTCTTATTTCATTTTATCTATTTCTGTAATATTCAAGGTTCATGTGTTAAATGATATATTTCGAACATTCTAACTTTCATAGCAACCATCCTGCACACTGATTTGTGTGCAACGTGGTTGATGTTTTTCATTTTCTTTCCATTTTTGAGAAATTTCTAAAAAATCAGTTGTTGATACAGAAATCATTCAAAACGATGTCTAATGTAAATATATAAGTTTTGATTGCTTGTGTTGTGTGGCGGGGGTGTGCGCGCGTTTGTGCGTGTGTGCGTTCGTGCGTGAGTGTGTGTGTATGTGTGCGAGCGCGAGTGCGTGCTTGTTCTTGTGTGCGTGCGTACGTGCATGCGTGCGTGTTTTATATATATATTTTTGTTTTATATTTGTGTAATGTGACGATGACCCGTTATGCTTAAGTCACAAAAATCTGTTCTGTTCATAACTGTTCCAACAGCCAAAACATCTAGCTCTAAGACAGAAAATCACACAAACTTTCAAAACGTTTGACTGTCTCGTTTTATTTTTTTTCAAAACTTTACATCGGCACCAAAGTACTATTGATGCAAATTGAATCTTATACAGTCTGTATTCATTAAATCTTTATTGTGCATGTACTTTAAAGGTACTTTTGTTATAATATGTTCGTCATAATCTTGTTCTTCTTTCGCCATGGCTGTTATTAAACTCTATTGTTTTAATATTTGTATATAATTTAAATTATATTGATTTGCATATTAAATTTACCTGATATTTGTTTTCAGAAAAAACATTCACATCAAAAAAATCATAAATTGAAGAAAAACAGATGTACGTGAAGTTAGCGGCCTAGCGGCGTGAAGTTAGCGGCCTAGCGGCGTGAAGTTAGCGGCCTGGCGGCCTAGCGGCGTGAAGTTGGCGGCCTAGCGGCCTAGCGGCCTAGCGGCCTGGCGGCATAATTATTTTTTCTATTTCCAAGCAATTGTTAATGCGTTTTTTTAAAACAATGATAAATCAAGGTTTTTTATTCATATAGTTACATAGCGGTCTTAAATTTTTATCTATGCAGAATATTTTTCTTTACCTTTTATTCTAAAACAATTTTAAATTAACTGTTTTATGCAAAAATTATGACTCTGAAGCGTTTTTCAACTTTTTTTCAAAAAGGTCGATCGAGCACTTCAGCGGCCTAGCGGCCTAGCGGCATGAAGTTAGCGGCCTGGCGGCCTAGCGGCCTAGCGGCCTAAAATGGTTTCCTATTTCAAAGCATGTATACATGCATTTTCTTCTAAAACAATGACCTATTAACTGTTTGAATGCACAAGTTAACACTTTGAAGTTATTAGCGATAATCATCATACTTATTTTCAAAAAAGTCGATTGAGCAGTCAGCTATTTCAAAGCATTAAACATGGCTGATCTTCTAAAACAATGATGTATTTACTGTTTTTATGCACAAATTATCACTCTTAAGCGTTGTTTATTTTTTTCTTCAAAAAAGTTGATAGAGCACTTCTGCGGCCTAGCGGCTTAGCGGTGTGAAGTTAGCGGCCTGGCGGCCTAGCGGCCTAGCAACCTAAAATGGATTCCTATTTCAAACCATGTATACATGCATTTTCTTATAAAACAATGACATATTAACTGTTTTTATGCACAAATTAACACTTTGAAGCTATTAGCGATTATCAACAGTTTTTTTCAAAAGCGTCGATAAAGCAGTCAGCTATTTTAAAGCATTAAACATGCATGTTATTATGCACAAATTATCACTCTGAACCGTATTTCAACTTTTTAAAAAAAGTCGATCAAGCACTTCAGCGGCCTAGCGGCCTAGCGGCCTAGCGGCCTAAAATGCTATCCTATTTCAAAGCATGTATACATGCATTTTCTTCTAAAAAATGATATGTTAACTGTTTTATGCACAGACTATCACTCTGAGGCGATTATCAACATATTTTTGAAAAGGATTGGCATGTTCACATGCTTTGAAAAGCTGACTGCTTGTTCGACTTTCTGAAAAAAGGTTGATAATCGCCTCAGAGTGATAGTGTGTGCTTAAAACAGTTAATATATCATTGTTTTAGAAAACAATGCATGTATACATGCTTTGAAATAGGATAGCATTTTAGGTCGCCAGGCCGCCAGGCCGCTAACTTCACACCGCTAGGCCGCTGAAGTGCTCGATCGACTTTTTTGAAGAAAAAAAATATAAAAAAACGCTTCAGAGTGATAATTTGTGCATAAAACAGTAAATATATCATTGTTTAAGAAGATCAGGCACGTTTAATGCTTTGAAATAGCTGACTGCTTAATCGACGCTCTTAAAAAAAAGACTGTTGATAATCGCTAATAGCTTCAAAGTGTTAATTTGTGCATAAAAACAGTTAATATGTCATTGTTTTAGAAGAAAATGCATGTATACATGGTTTGAAATAGGAAACCATTTTAGGCCGCTAGGCCGCTAGGCCGCCAGGCCGCTAACTTCACGCCGCTAGGCCGTTATGCCGCTGAAGTGCTCGATCGACATTTTTGAAAAAAAAAGTTGAAAAACGCTTCAGAGTGATAATTTGTGCATATAAACAGTAAATATATCATTGATTAAGAAGATCAGGCATGTTTAATGCTTTGAAATAGCTGACTGCTTAATCGACTTTTTAGGAAAAAAATATGTTGATTATCGCTAATAGCTTCAAAGTGTTAATTTGTGCACTCAAACAGTTAATATGTCATTGTTTTAGAAGAAAATGCATGTATACATGGTTTGAAATAGGAAACCATTTTAGGCCGCTAGGCCGCTAGGCCGCCAGGCCGCTAACTTCATGCCGCTAGGCCGCTGAAGTGCTCCATCGACTTTTTTGAAAAAAGTTGAAAAACGCTTCAGAGTGATAATTTGTGTGCATAAACAGTAAATATATCATTGATTAAGAAGATCCGGCATGTTTAATGCTTTGAAATAGCTGACTGCTCAATCGACTTTTTTGAAAAAAAAAATGTTGATTATCGCTAATTGCTTCAAAGTGTTAATTTGTGCATTCAAACAGTTAATATGTCATTGTTTTAGAAGAAAATGCATGTATACATGCTTTGAAATAGGAAACCATTTTAGGCCGCTAGGCCGCTAGGCCGCCAGGCCGCTAACTTCACGCCGCTAGGCCGCTAGGCCGCTAGGCCGCTAGGCCGCTAGGCCGCTGAAGTGCTCGATCGACTATTTTGGAAAAAAATGAAAAACGCTTCAGAATGATAATTTGTGCATAAAAACAGTAAATACATCATTGTTTTAGATGAACAGGCATGTTTAATGCTTTGAATTAGCTGACTGCTTTATCGACGTTTTTGGAAAAAAAACTGTTGATAATCGCTTCAATGTGTTAATTCGTGCATAAAAGCAGTTAAAATATCATTGTTTTAGAAGAAAATGCATGTATACATGCTTTGAAATAGGATTCAATTTAGGCCGCTAGGCTACTAGGCCGCTAATTCCACGCCGCTATGCCGCTAGGTCGCTGAAGTGCTCGATCGACTTTTTGGAAAAAAAAGTTGAAAAACGCTTCAGAATGATAATTTGTGCATAAAACCGTTAATTTAAAATTGTTTTAGAATAAAGGTAAAGAAAAATATTCTGAATATATAACAATTTAAGACCGCTATGTAACTATATGAATAAAAAACCTTGATTTATCATTGTTTTTAAAAAAAAACGCATAAACAATTGCTTGGAAATAGAAAAAAATAATTAGGCCGCCAGGCCGCTAGGCCGCTAGGCCGCCAACTTCACGCCGCTAGGCCGCTAGGCCGCCAGGCCGCTAACTACACGCTGCTACGCCGCTAACTTCACGCCGCTAGGCCGCTAGGCCGCTAACTTCACGCCGCTAGGCCACTAGGCCGCTAGGCCGCTAACTTCACGTACATGAAAAACAGAGACAAACTGGAATTACTGTTAGCTGTCACACTAGGCATTATATAAGGTTGTAAGAATTCATCATTAAATATGTGATACGTGCATTTGGTTTAAACAGTATTTATTTCAAAATATCATTATAATGATCTACACATTTGTAGCATATACAATATAAAATGCTTGTCGGAGATAGTGATACATGGAAGCATTTGATCTGATCATTTTAAAGTATGTTTTCGAGTAATGATGATGAATGGTTCGAGCTTAACAAATACCAGGTTTAGTGTTTGGAAACAAAACTAGAAGTTGAATTTCTGAAAGTGAAAAGTATTAAAGGTCACTGTAAATCTTTTAAAATATCAGTGTTTGCAGGATCAATACGTTTTGATAATTGACAATGCAGTTTTCTGACATCCATCGATTATGAATGAACAGTTCCAAGGTTCACAGACTTTTCATTAGCACAATACTTGACTTACTCGTACTGCTGTTCTTGTTTATTTAATGTGTCGATTGAAATGTAATTTATTTTAGACTGATCGTATTTCAGATATTCAAGATATGTGCACAACAACCTTATCTCAGTATTAAAATACGTAATAAGAAATACAACTATTTCTTACTTAATCCATCTTCTTTTAAATTTATTGTTAGTGTTGTTTTAAAACAACTTCATTTTAATGTGATTTAAATTTCTCGTTTAACCAAAAAATATATTGGTTTAGTCTTCGATATTTCTATAATTACTCATTTTTGAAAACTAAGTTTATAATCATGATACTTGTAAGATCATCAGCAGTATCATTAAAAACCATGTTATTTTCTGTAAATGTCCACCACAGACCACCGCTAAGAAAAACTTTTGGAAAATTGGAGATCAGGTGTAAATGCGAAGAACTGGATATGTTAGAATTGAATGGGTAAAGTGTTCATACAAAAATGCTAAAATTTTGATTTAAGCAATTAAAATTCGCGCATAAAATATTTTTACGATTCTAAGAACGCTCGCGAGTATGTTACTATGCGTTCTGGATAAGCATTTTTTTTTAAAAAACCCTCTTAATTTCGGGATAATATCGGAATCAGAACTTGAGAATTATATATCTTCTATACAGAAAAAGCCCCGAAAAGCGAAAAGGGTTTGAATAGTGTTGAATACATGTATAGGAACAAATTTGACATAAATATCTCATTGATGAAAACGTGCACGATGATTAACAAATCGCCCACTATATTAGTTTAATAGAATGAGACTTTTTAATGTTGGTTTGAATTCTGGTTTTTATTTATATATTGATGGATTATCTTTTTAAAGTGTAAAAGTTGTTGTTCTAGTTAATTTGTAGATAACAATAACGTGTACATATTTACATCTTAATTACTAGTATTACGTTGGTCACATGCAAGATATACACAGTTTGCAAGTTAATTTAGCGTACATACTTGATAACAATTCATTAAATATTTAAATTCATGTAAAAATGTAATGTTGGCCAAGAACAATAATATCTTGGTAAACAAGATCTCAGATATCTATTATATGGACACACTAGTAGAACATGATATTCTGTTTCGACAGTACATATATATTTTACGTTGTACACAGTCTTACTGCTCTATCGATGCCTCTCTTACAACCTTAATCAAGTTTATGTTAAGAACACAACTGAATCGTGAAAATGCTATTCTATGTTTGATTATATGAATATAGTTAAGATTGGGGTTACAACACTTATTTTCATAAGTACATACGTTTTTAGCTTTTTACTATTATTAACATCTTGAAACCAACAAAGTACGCATTGATCATAAACACGTTGGATTAACATCTCCAATTCAACTTTCGTAACATTTGCATTATGTTACATGTATGTATGTCCAAACTCAACTAATGTGCGTTTTAATGGTAATGTCAGTACAGGTATAAATCTGATTGTGTTTTGATCAGGTGTCTTCAGATAAAAAATTTGCGCTGAAGGTTTCTCCAAATGGAAGAATTAATACAACTGTCAAATGGTGGGCAATCTTGAGAGGACTCGGTTCAAACCAAGCTATTCGCACGTATTCCTACTAATTTAGCATCAAGTTTAGTTGTTTATGTTTTCTATGGATGGGTTTATATAATTTTATTGAGTAAATAAATTTCAAAAAGAACCAAATTTGTCATATTGTGAACTGTACGATATGCACACGGTAATAATTACTCTTGAGGAGATAACGTAGCAAACAACAAACAAGGTTAACGAGTCTTTCTTTAACGTATAAATATACACATACAATACGCAAAACCGCTTAGCTCAATATTCGCGAGGCTCGAAGTATTATGGCCAGTCCCTGATATATCGAGCCAACGGGTTTCGATTGTATAGATAATTGAAAACGTCTTAATTGGTACGCGTCAAAGATATTTAACTTGAAGTACCATGTAATTCATATTTGTTTGCTACAATAAACGATGCCTTATTTAAGACATTCTTAAGCAAAGAATTAATAAGGTGTGATGTCTAGGAAATTAAAAAAGTAAAAATCAATTTCCGTCGGAATAAAAACGCGTGTAGCCACTTAATCAGAACGTTGGTTAAAAATCAAACTCAAATATACTTATCAATTACAACTGGGATAATAAAACATGTTACATAAAAAAGCGTTAGCAGTAATATATTATTATTATTATTAAACGCGCATTGACTATTAGCGAGAAGAAGAAATGACCTTCTGGTGAAAATTTTCAATGTCTCCCAAAGGTCGCAACGATGTTACCCAAAGGTTTAAATTATTAAAAGCATTTTTTGAGTATATCCTTAATGTTGTTCTACATCTGTTAATGAAAATGTCATGCCAACGGTGTTCGACTGTATATATAATTAAAAACGTCTTATTTGGTACACGGCTAAAAAATAATAATTCGAAGTTCATGTAAACCACACTATAAATTTGGACATCGGAAATGTTCCCATTGAGTATTTATTTGGTACTAAAAATACAAGAAAAGATCGTTATAGTGAATGCATCTCAATTTCTTTTAAGGATAGGGTTTAAGATAATATTACGATCACTGAAAGGCATACAAATGGTAAAACTAAACAGGAAATCAAAATATATAGCACTGATTAAATACTTGCATTAAATTGCGATTTAAACGGCCGCATGGCGGATGAAATTGGCTTCTTAAGTTTTCATAATAATATAGACAACGAGCAATTCGAACACATGTTGACAAATGTTCCTAACATAATAAGTAAAGATAAATGTTTAGACAACCACGGAAAAAGTTATTAGTAAGGATAGTAAAATAAGCGACTTTACTTGCCATAATACTAACGGAAATAACCCGGTAGATTATTTTATCATTAACTATCGATATTTCTCTCTTTTGAGCAAATTGAAATACTTCCTTCCACACAATTCTATGACCACTCAGCAATAACAATATGTTTTTAAGGTATTTGTTTACAAACAGGAATTCAATTACTTGATCAATTGGATATCCGCAGTATACACATTGCGTGGGAGAACGTAATCCATTCTTAA
Source organism: Mya arenaria (assembly GCF_026914265.1). NCBI lineage: Eukaryota > Metazoa > Mollusca > Bivalvia > Myida > Myidae > Mya > Mya arenaria. The sequence continues at coordinate 7,311,180 of NC_069135.1, read as the reverse complement.
ATTTACTACAGTCGCACAGTAACGATTAACCGCGTTGTGTGACAATATTTATAATACAAGCATTGATGATTCAGTTAATTCATTTACTGAAATACTGCAAATTGTGCAAAAACACAATGAGGGTGTATAATTGCTAACATGGCAATAAAACAACAAAACAGTTTGGAAAAAAATGAAAACTCAGTACAAGAAAAGTATACCCAGCTCAGAAGGCTTATCTATAGATGTGTTGTATAAGCATTTTAAAAACCTTTTGGTGCTGCGAATAATGAAAAAGAATTCAATGTGCCTTTTAAGGCATATCAGTCGCTAGATGGGATAATATCGGAATCAGAACTTAAGAATTATATATCTTCTATAGCGAAAAAGCCCCGGCAACAATATTTTAATGGCCTTTTTAAAGAATTCATTTGCAATGAGTTCCGCTAAATTTGCGCAAATTGTAAAACATAATGTTAAATAACGCAGAATATCCGGAGTCATTGAGAGAGGGTAATAATAACACCAATATATAACTGAACGCGTGGTGACACGAGTGAATATAAAAATTATAGAGGCATAGCGTTAAGCAATATATTAGATAAGGTGTAAAAATTGCGACCCAAACTTAAGCGCAATCGGAAGTGACAAAATGATGAATATGATAGGTTTTCATGTCGGCAGATCGGCCACTGATGCCAATGAATAAAAAATATTCGAATACGTCGAAACTCGGTGTCTCGGTATTGCAAGGTTCGATATCCTCGTTGGCTCGAACAAGATTTAAAGCTTTTGTTTGTTCAATATGTTCATATAAAATTCGATCGGTTAGTTGGTATTTTGAGGTTAAATATTTCTCAACGCTCAATGTCATTTTGCGGTCTCTAGTAAACATTTAACATTTTGATTTGTTTGTATTACTCGATGTCAGTTTTCACACCTTGATTTATTTGCTTTGCTAAGCTGATCGATTATATTTGCTTGATTGGTATTATAATCATTATCAGATTCAAATGGTTTAACAGTTTGAGAAAACATGCTTTTACTTTAATTTCGGTCTTTAGCTGGCACGAATACAGACGTTCAAAGTATGTCAGAGTCCAGTTTTAGTTTTATTAGCATAAACATAAAAATGTCATTGCTATTATACATAATACAATTTAAAGACGGTGAACATGTAATTTATATACAAACACAAATGTCAGATTTATGATGTATCATTATGTTTTTTATAATAATATAGACAACGAGCAGTTCGAACACATGTTGAGTAATGTTCCAAACATAATAAGTAAAGATAAATGTTTAGACAACCACGGAAAAAAATACTAGTAAGGATAGTAAAATAAGCGACTTTACTTGCCATACTACTAAAGGAAATAAACCGGTAGATTATTTTATCATTAACTATCGATATTTCTCTCTTTTGAGCAATTTTAAAATACTTCCTTCCACGCAATTCTATGACCATTCTGTAATAACAATATGTTTATAAGGTATTTGTTTACAAACAGGAGTTCAATTACTTGATCAATTGGATATTCGCAGTAAACACATTGCGTGGGAGAACGTAATCCATTCTTAAATTTACTACAGTCGCACAGTAACGATTAACCGCGTTGTGTGACAATATTTATAATACAAACATATTCACTCATTTAATTTATTTACTGAAATATTGCAAATTGTGCTAACACACAATGAATAAAGATAGAAATACGGTAAATGATTGTAATAATAATATAAATTATTATAACATAGAATGAGGGTGTAGAATTGCTAACATGGCAATAAAACAACAAAACAGTTTGGGAAAAATTGAAAACTCAGTACAAGAACAGTATACCCAGCTCACAAGGCTTATCTATAGATGAGTTGTATAAGCATTTTAAAAACTTTTGGTGCTGCGAATAATGAAAAAGTATTCAATGTGCCTTTTAAGGCATATGAGTCGCTAGATGGGATAACATCGGAATCAGAACTTAAGAATTATATATCTTCCATAGCGAAAAAGCCCCGGCAACAATATGCTAATGGCTTTTTTTAAGAATTCATTTGCAATGAGTTCCGCCAAATTTGCTCTAATTGTAAAACATAATGTTAAATAACGCAGAATACCCGGATTCATTATAGAGAGGGTAATAATAACACCAATATATAACTGAACACGTGGTGAAGCGGGTTAAAAATAAAAATTATAGAGGCATAGCTTTAAGCAATATATTAAATAAGGTGTAAAAATTGCGACCCAAACATAAGTGGAATCGGAGGTGACAAAATGATAAATATGATAGGTTTTCATGTCGGCAGATCGGCCACTGATGCCAATGAATTAATATTCTATTACAGTCGAAACTCGGTGTCTCGGTATTGCAAGGTTCGATATCCTCGTTGGCTCGAACAAGATTTAAACTTTTTGTTTTTTCAATATGTTCATATAAAATTCGATCGATTAGCTTGGTATTTTGAGGTTAAATATTTCTCAACGAGCGATGTAATATTGCGGTCTTTAGTAAAGATTTAGCCTTTTGTTTTGTTTGTTTTACTCGATGTCAATTTTCACACCTTGATTTGTTTGCTTTGCTAAGCACTGTATATATACTTTTAAAATTTTAAATTCGCTTGATTGGTATTATAATCATTATCAGATTCAAATGGTTTAACAGTTTGAGCAAACATGCTTTCACTTTAATTGGCACGAATACAGACGTCAAAAGTATGTCAAAGTCAAGTTTCAGTTTTATTATCATAAACATAAAAATGGCATTGCTATTATTCATAATATAATTTAAAGACGGTGAACAAGTCATTTCTATACATACACAAATGTACCTATTAATAATGAAAAAACTATGTTGTTAAATATTTAAAAAGCGAACTAGAATAATCTTATTTATCCATAACTTCCCCATTTACACAATAATAATTTATGTTTGTAAATAACATGCCTGACGAAATTATATGGCTTGAATATTGTTGAATTCAAGAACAAATTTGACATAAATATCGATTTGAAAAGAACGTGCACGAGGATTTCGTGTTTGACATATCGCTAACTGTGTATGTTTAATAGAATGATACTTTTTAGTGTCTAAATGTTGGTTTTAATTCTGGTTTTGATTTATATATTAATGTATTATCTTTTTAAATGGTAACACTTTACCTTGTTGTTCTAGTTCATTTGTAGAAAACAATAACGTGTACATATATACAATTAAATTATAACGTTGGTCACATGCTAGATATATACATTTTGCTAGTTTATTTAGCGTACCTACTTAATAACTATTCATTAAATATCAAAATCCATGTAAAGTTGTAAAGTTGGCCAAGACCAATAATTTCTTGGTAAACATGAAGATCTCAGATATCTATAATATGGACACACCACTAGTAGAAAATGATAATCTGTTTCGACAGTACGCATTTTTCATTTTGTGCACATTCTCTCTCCACTATCGATGCCACTGAAACTACCTTAATCAATTTTATAAGTTTATGTTAAGAAAACATGAATCGTCAAAATGCTATTCTATGATTAATTATATTAATTGTTAAGATTGGGTTCACATACAACACTTTTCTTCATAAGAATTCCAACTTAATAAGTATTAAGTTTGCTTGTTTATTGCTTTTCTATGGATTGGTTTATATTTGCATTGCTTAAATAAAATGAAGAAAAAGTCAAATTATTTCATATTATCAAATGTGTCATGTCAAATAACAACTGGGATAATAAAACATGTTACATAAAAAACGTTAGCAGTAATATATTAATATTATTAAACGCGCATTGACTATTAGCGAGAAGAAGAAATGACCTTCTGGTGAAAATTTTCAATGTGTCCCAAAGGTCGCAACGATGCTACCCAAAATACTTTTGAAATTATTAACAAGCATTATTTTTAGTATATCCTTAATGTTGCTCTACATCTGTTAATGAAAATGTCATGCCAACGGGGTTCGACTGTATAGATAATTAAAAACGTCTTATTTGGTACGCGGCTAAGAAAATAATTTGAAGTACCATGTAATTCATATTTGTTTGTTACAATAAACGATGCCTTATTTTTAACTTCTAAGTAAAGAATTATTGAGGTGTGATGTTTAGGAGTTAAGTAAGCAAAAATCAATTTCCGTCCGAATAAAAACGCGTGTAGCCACTTAATCAGAACGTTGGTTAAAAAACAACAACTTAAATATACTTATCAAATAACAACTGGGATAATAACACATGTACATAAAAAACGTATATTATTATTATTAAACCGCATTGACTATTAGCGAGAAGAAGAAATGACCTTCTGGTGAAAATTTTCAATGTCTCCCGAAGGTCGCAACGATGTTACCTAAAGGTTGTATTTGAAAAAATACTTTTGAAATTATTTACAAGCATTTTTTTGAGTATATCCTTAATGTTGCTCTACATCTGTTAATGAAAATGTCATGCCAACGGGGTTCGACTGTATAGATAATTAAAAACGTCTTATTTGGTACGCGGCTAAGAAAATAATTTGAAGTTCCATGTAATCCATTCAAATGGTATATAATTTCGAAGCCAAATGTAAAGAACACATAGCTTAGTTCACATGAGGTCACGTCCCTAGTATGTACCTAAAAGATCGACGTTCAGTTTGTAGAGGTTAATATGTGTTAAACTCACGTCTAGTATGGTCCTTGTTATGTGCTTTAAGAACAAGGTCGACAACTAGCAGGCGGTGGTTTTCAAAGGTTCAGCTCAGGCCCAAGCCGTTCATAACATGTGCCTACTCAGTGGACTATCAGCTGGCGGAGGTTACTATATTTTCAGCCTATTCCAAGGTTATTTATGTCTCTTATATGTGCCAACAATGCAGTTCAGGTATAGTATTTACCTTATATGTGTATACTAGGGCGACAACCAGTAGGCGGCGGTCACCATATGTTCAGATTAGGCTTAGTATAAGCTAGGGTCCAAGGTCATGCCGGCAGTCACTATACAATCAGTACAGGACTAGTAAGTCTCTTTTATGCATATGCTAGGGCGTCAGGCATAACGAGGATGACACTGTGTGATCCAACTATATTGATTTTCAACAATCTGTTTAGTTCAAGCCTAGTATATCCCTACACTGTGTCTTCTAGCGCGGTAACAAGTAGGCGGATATCATTCTTTGTTCAGTTCAGGACTCATATGTCTTTATTGTATGCCTACCTGGGCGACAACCAGTAGGCGGCGGTCATTAATTATGTGATCAAATCAGGCCTGGTATGTCTTTTTCGTGACGAACAGGTTGACAACAAATAGGCTGATTCACTAGATGCGCACATGAGGGCGACAACTGGTACTTACAGGCCAATTTATGTTTACTCAGGCCCTGTATGTTCCAATGATAAAGATACTTGTGCATTAAGCAGCATGGCCTGCTAATGTTTGAGTCTGAATGATGACCTTATATATGCCCGCTAGGGCACTAGGACATGCAGAGGCCACTGCGCATTCACTTTAGGTCAAGTACGTCACACTTATGTGTCTGTTAGTGCGATAACCAGTAGTTTGATGCAATTTTATGCTCAGTTCACGTCTAGTAACTCCCTAAAATGAGTAAACTATGGCAACAATCAGAAGTATGGGGTCATTATATACTCTCTTCAGGCCCAGGGAATGTTTTTATAGGGCGCCAGGTCATGATGAAGACCGCTGTTGATTAAGGTAAACACTCGTACATGTTTTGTTCAAGACTGAAATGTCCCTTTTATGTTCCCAAACTTTTGACAACTAGTTGGCTGAGGTCTTCTGGTCTTCTATTCAGGGATACAATGTACAATTATGTTCCTACTCAGGCGAGAAGTAGTATGGTGCGGTTTAAGATATATGCCATCTGGGGTATCAACCAGTAGATGGAGGTCATTTTGTGTTCAGCTGAGGCTGATTGTTTATATGATTTTTTATAATGTCTAAAATATATATAAACCAATCTGATCTTTTGGTAACATTGTTGCAACCTTTGAAAGACATGAAATGATGTTACCAGATGGTCAAATCTTCTGCTTTCCGAAAGTAAGTTTTGTGTTTAAAAAGAATATAGTTTTGCATACTAGATTTTACATTTAATGTTATCGCATTTTTTTCTTTTTTGTGTTTTATTGTTTTGTTGTTGTAAATCCATGGTTTTAATGTTGTGTAAACGCATTTTTTTATAACATGACATAAAGGTATATCTGATTTTTAACTTCCTAGACATGACATGAATATTTAACCTCTGCCTAAAAGCATTGTTTAGGTCTCAGAAAATCTGTGGTCAGTAACAGTAGTACGTGCCATGCTATACTAAACCAAAAAAGTTATGTTGAAATGTTTTATGCAGAAATATGTGTGCAGCTCGTATATCGTTTTTGGTGCTTACTAGTGCAACGAAATGTAGGCAAAAGTAACTATGTCCAGTTCGGTTCAGGGCGTGTATGTTGCTCTTTTGTGCCTGCAAGTGTGGCAGCCAATAGACAGAGATCGCTTTATGTTAAGTTCAGCTCCAATATGTCCCTGTTTTGTTCGTCCTATGGAAAAAAAAGTTGGCACATGTCACTGTGTGTTTAGTTCAAATCAATAATGTCCCTTAGATATTCCTTCTATGGAAAAGCGATAACAAGTAGCAGGAGGTCACTCTTGTTCCGCTTAGCCCTTTTGGGTGCTTATTAGTGCAAGAACTACAAGCAGGTCATAATGAACATTTCACGTCTATGATGTTTCTATAATTTGCCTTATAGTCTAGAAATAGTCCGTCCCTATTATTTGCGTTATATTGAAAAAAAAAACAGTAGGGGCGATCACTATCATGTCTATTAGGTTACTATTTTGAGTCTACGAAGATGAAAACCGGTTGGCGAAAGTCTCAGCTTTTTGTTTTCTTTAATCGAAGTATTTTCCTATTTTGTGCCAGTTAGTGCAACAACCAGTAGGCGGAGGTCACTTATTTTAGTCAGGACTAGTATGTCGTTTTCTTTCGCCTACTATGGCGACAAACAGTAGGCGCAGTTCACTATATGATTACAGTATGTCTAGTTTGTCCCTACCATGCAGCTGGTAGGATTACAACCAGTTGGCGGAGGTCACCATGTGTTCCGATATGGCCCAGTAAGTCCCTTTTATGTTCCGACAAGGTAGATAATAGTAGGCGATGTCAATAGGCTGGTATCACTCTGTTTTTGGCTCATACTTAGTATGTCACCATCATGAGCCTACCAGGGCCAAAACCAATAGCAAATGGATATCATTTGTTTAATAGGAAAAAAACACCAGTACGTTGAGGTCATAACTTGTTCACTTCATTAATGTTATATCCTTATATGTGTTATATGTGTTAACTTGGACGACAGCCAGTAGGTGCATGACAATGCCAATTTATGTTCATTTAAGGACTAACCATTCACTAGCATGTGTTTATCAGGGCGACAACCAGTAGCCGGAGGTCAATACAATTTAGTTCATGTACGGTAAGTTCTTTTTATGTGCTTACTATGATGACAACCAGTTGCCAGATGTCAATATATGTTACCGTTTGACTCAATTATGTGCATAATAGTGCGACGAGGAATGGCGGACGTCACAATAAACCCATTTGGAAACAAATCTGTCTCTATCAGGTATCTGCCCATCAACCAGTACCTGGATGTCAATGTATTTCCGTCCTTAGACCAGTTCGTTCATATTAATTCTTATTGCATTTAACGCTAGCATGTGCGTAACAGGGTGAAGCCAAGTAGGCGGAGGTCAATAAGCAATCAGTTCACGCATATCATGTTCATATTTTGTGCGTACTAGGATGACAATTTGTATGCGGATGGGACTATATGAACAGCTGAATTTGCTCTGTTTTGTTCCTTTTATGAACCCACTAGGGCATAAAGTCATAGTGGATGTCACATTATGTTCTATTCAGGACAAGTACGTCTCATGCGTCAACTAGGGCATTGGCCAGTGGGTGCTAGTACTCTTTTGTGAATACGCGGACCACAATTAGTAGGTGGAGGTCACTATTTTGCAAGTTCAGGCAACAGTAAAAGGAAACTAGAGTGTCGACCCCCATCAACTTTCAACATGGTATATGTGAAATTGTCGTGTGTAGAGCAGTAGAGCAACCGTGACCTTTCTAGAAAAAGATTGTAAATCGTCTACGGAAAAATTTAAACAAATCCGACCTTTGGGTTACATGGTTGCAACCTTTGGGAAACTTGCACTTGTTATCAGATGGTTAAATAGCATGTTGCCCAAAAGGTATTGTGTTTAATAAAACATAATTTGGCATATGGTTCATTACATTTTGTGTAATCCTATATATCTAAAATATAATATAATATATTTTATGTAGTTGCAATGTTCTGATGAGATTTGGATTGACACACTTATGGTATTAAAGGATGGAGAAGATAATCATTTTTACTGCCTAAAAATTAAATGAATATTAACCTCAGCCTAATAGGTTAGTAAAATTAGTATTTGCCATGCTAGAATATAATATATATCAAATAATTAATAATGATTAAAATTTTATCATAAGTTATGGTGCTACAAGAAATACATATTTATGTGGATAATTTGGAACGATTCCAAACGTATCACTCTTTTTTGAGACGTATTGTAATAATTATTAAGATTACCTTTATGCTCATATTGGCATACTTTACAATTCGGTGGCAAGATATCACTGTTCTTTGCAGAAGTTGGTGTCAACTTGCTGAGATCTTCAGACATATAATGCTAGTTTCCAACTGACGCGTTTCTTTTGACCCAAATCGCATAGCAGTTAGATTTCTACACCTTTTCATAATCATTGACTTGCTCCCTCGATAGTTTTTAGTACATATTTTATGACAATATATTTCCAATATTTTTATTTTCCATATGTACTATATATCCCCATTATCCTCATATTCTTGTATTTTTCCAAACATAGTTCTTAAAACTCGAATGTTATAGATCGCCTACAACACTTAATGTATAGTGGATGTTTACTATGTCCGTTTTATGAGAATTCTTTGCTGCCAGTCATGGCGTATATCCATTTATGTTCAGTTTAGTTCTGATTTGTACTACCATGTCTCGGGTTTGTTTCTACAAGGGCAATAATCGGTAAGCCGATGTCAATATACTCATTTATACACCGTTAATCCTAAGTCGGGATATGGATTGACGGTATGTCGAACAAACAATTTATAGAAAAAAACAGCATGCGCGATTTATTAGTGACATAAAACATAAAGTCGTGAAAATGTGCAACACCTTAACACCGTTGTGAATGTTAGTTGAGTGATAGTTCAGTATATCATTATGTCGAAACAGTGTTTAATTAATAACAAATAACTTTGATAATACTTGTTTTATTTGAAATTTATGTAAATCAAAATTTAAGCTCATGCATGCATTCATAATGTAAATCAAGTCCCTGTAAAAATATAACAAGGACATATAAATCCTGAAATGAACATTTATAAAGCGATCTTTGCTTTCTTGTTACCGTCCCAGAATGCACTTAAACGCGACACTGATACTGCTTGTCGCATAAGTAGGCTAATGATAGCGACGGGAGAGGGCCGTAACTGATGTTGGCATAACTCGTGGCCCAATCCCTTTGCATGCTTGATTTTATAATGTCGGTCTAAATATTGTGTTAAAATTTGTATTGATATTGTCATTGTGAAATGTGTTCTCATGCAATAAAATATTATTAAATTAAAAAAAAATAAATAATGATCGCGACATAATAGTTCTGAACTGAAAATAATAACCTCCGCTTACTGATTGTCACCATTAAAATAGGCATACATGTCCAAGCCAAACACATAGTGACTTTAGCCGACCGGTCGTCACCCTAGTAGTCACTTATTAGAATTTGTTGTTTTTAATCAACTATTACGTATTTGACGAGATACAGAGGAAACGCGGTACCAATACCAGACAATTGAAGACAATTTTCGCCGCGAAAACACGCTCAATATCAACTAAACTCGGCCAGTATCAACAAAACTAGGCCAATATGAGTTTCCTCCGTTTTGATTGGCTACAAAACTCGCCTAATATAGGATTTGAGAAATGGGTCATTTTCATTGGCTGTCGAAACCCGTCTATTATGAGAAATATGCTAGAAATCATTTTTAAAGCAGCCATTGTGTTTTCCGTTTTCTGACTGTTTTGAAAATTGTGTGCATCGCATTAACTTATTTTGAATACTTGAACCACTTTTTACGGTTTGATATTACAGTTGTATTTAACCCGTTGGTAGATTTTACGAATATTTTGTGCACACCGGCAAAATGGACGACGAAGGTAAAACATTTAATATTTGGCTAACGATTTACGAAATTAAGAGAAAAAGAAATGCTTTCTTATAATGTACAGAGCTTTTTTTCATAAGCATTTGCAATGTCACTTTAAAGATGAATGTCAAAATCAGCATAGTCGATTCTAGAAAAGCAGACACCATGAATGAGTAAGGGATAACTATGGCTTCAATGTGAATTGGTAAGTTATAAAAATGTTTTTAACAAAAATGGTAAAAGTCAATTAATAAAACATTTATTAATTAGGTGATTTCATAATGGTCCAGTTATTTGTCCGCGGTCAGATGTATTTGCCTTCGCCCTTTTGGGCTCGGGCAAATACATCTAACCTCAGACAAATAACTAGGCCACTATGATAGCACCTTATTGATAATATTATATCAAAAATTGGGATTTTCTATATACTATTCTATAACATTGTAACAAGGCATGCATACATTTGATTATTAATCAACTATTACTATTAGACAATTGCGGTAGCAATACCAGATAATTGAAGAAAATATATTCCAGAACACGTTCCATATCGACCAAACTCTGCCAATATCAACATAACTCGGCTAATATGAGTTTCCTCCGTTTTAATTGGCTACAAAACTCGCCTTATATAAGATTTAAGAAATGGGCCATTAACATTGGCTGTCAACACTCGCATGAAATGACAATCAGTAGAAGGAGGTCACTATATGTTCAGATAATGTACATAAGACATAATCTGTTCACTTCGTGTCTATTATGTCCCTAATATGTGTCTACTAGGGCAAACACAAGAAAGCAGAGGTCACTTGATGCTCCTTTCAAGACGCTATCGCTTTAATATTTATATCAGGGCGACAACCAGTAGGCGGAGATCAATATAGAGTCAGGTGATGTGCCAGTTTGTTCCTATTATGTGCTCTGTTGGACCACAAACAGTACTTTGTTGTCACACGATGTAACATTATAAGAGGCTCGAGTGTCCACTTTAGAAAATCATAAATTGTATACACAGATATTGTTTATTATTGTTTAATGAACATTCTAACGAAATAGGAATATTTTGCATACATAAAAATTAAATATTTACCGCTCCCCAACTTTAAACATCACATAAATAGCCTAAGGTCATATCTCGTATGTTCCTAGTATGTGCTTATTGGGCGATGACACTTTGTGTACAGCTGAGTACCAGTTTGTCCCCATATTTTGACTACTTTGCCGCGTTGTCATGACAAAGTACATTAAATGATCTGTTCGGGACATTATGTTTTCTATTAGGTACATATTATGGCATCAACCAAAAACCGGAGTGACTTTATGCACAACTTAGAACTTGATTTGACCTGTTAGGTGCCAACTTGGACCACAAACTGTAGGATGAGGTCACATTCTTGTCACATAACATTATAAATAATATCGACTGTACGCTTTAGGCTGTCGTGTATTGTTATACACGGGTATTTTATCACTATATAGTAAACATTCTAACAAAACAAATGAATAAATTGCATGTTTGAAATTGAAGTAGTTGCCCTTTCCCCGCGTTGAACCTGACACTTGCGACATTTATTCCTCATAACATATGAAGAGCAACAGTGACCTTTCAAGAAAATGACTTTATATAGTGTCCGAAATGTTTAACACAATCCGACCTTTGGGTAACATCGCAACAACCTTTGGGCGACATGAAATTATTTTACCAGATGACAAAATTTTCTTTTGCCCGAAATTTACTGTGTTTGAAAAGAATACAGTTCTGCATACGGGTTTTACTGTTATCGCATTTGTTATTATTAAGGGACATAGAAGTAAATTGCCTTTTTAATTGCCTACCATGACATGAATATTTTACCTCTGCCTAAAAGTAAGTTTTGTTTAGGATCAGAAAATTTTACCGAAAAGTCACTGTGTTAAGAAAAGAATATAGTTTTGCATACGGGATTTTTACATTTAATGTTATCGCATTTGTTATTGTTTTGCTTTTATTTACTTTTGGTTGTTTTTGTTTTTGTGGGTTCATTATTTCTCTGAGGTGTAGACACATTTTAATATAAAAGGACATAGAAGTAAATTGCCTTTTTAATTGCCTACGTATGACATTTATATATTATCTCTGCCTAACAGTAAAGTTTAGGGATCAGAAAATATATTGTCAGTAAGAGTAGTATGTGCCATGTTAGAATATGGCATATATACATTATTTTCAGTAAAATGTTATCATCAGTTATGGTGCTATAACATATATATGTATATGATTATAATTTTAAACGTTTCTAAATGACTCTTTCATCTTTTAAGCACGCTGTAGATTTTAGATTACTGTTTTCGCTTAATAAGCAAAACATACCAGTCAGTTGCATACTATCACGGTCATCGCAGAATCTCATATTTGGCGGGGTTTGTCCGAGGGTTCAATAGTGATTTGATAATTATGATGATCGTAGAAAAGCGGATCTTAAGAAAAACTGTTGTTTCGGAATGGTAAATTCTGTTCTGTTAATAAAGATTGATTTTATTTAGCCACGATTTCGTAGTGATAATGTATGTACCTTTATTCTGTCTGTTTATGAAGTTTGGACGATCGGCATCCCGCCTAAGTACGAGCCTACAAGCGGTATGAACGCACAGCAATGATTTGTACGTCAAATGTCAAGGACACAATACAAGTTAAATATCAAAATGAATACTGTAAATGGAACTTATTTTGACTGAACTTAGTCCGGGTTGAAACTTTACCATGTATACTAGTATTTTCAACAAAACGTAAGTACACAAAGTACTTCAACTGATCCTGAGCAAACATTGTCCTGGCTGTATTGATCATTCATTGTAGGATTTTCAAAACGTTTTCACAATTATAAGGCGCCGTAGCACACACATCAGCCAGACCTTAAGGTAACACTGAGAGGTCAACATTTGAAACAGTTCTATTGAAACATTAATTAATTGAGTACACAATAAATTGAGATGTTCGAGTTTGTTAAATTTTAAGTTGATCGTTACCAAATTATATGTCATACTAAATATAAATAGTTTTCGTCTTACTGTTGAACTCCATGTAAGCCTGTGTTGCAATAACATGGAAAATAGTCTGACTGTGTCTGAAGCTTATTTAGCAGGCTTGACATGTCGCCACTTGGCGTCTATTATTGCCGTTGTTGAGTTTATAAAGGTATGCCCGCACTCTATAGAGGCTGCGTTATGGCTTGACTCCGTCACAGCCCCAAGTGAGACTGAAACATTTTTCTGAGGCCGAGGGTTAATCCCATTTGTTTGTGGGAAATTTGCCAAATGAGTAACTGCGGGCTCTACTATAAATGAAATATGTGGTCCCACAGCTCTGACTTTTGGATATGTTTTTTTTCATTGGTCTTGACTTGTTGTAATTTAGAAATTGGATAGCATGCGTGTCTTAAAAATCTAAAAGCTAGAGTACTGTAACTTTGATATTTTTAAAGGATGAGTAAGACTCGTGGACAGTTCATTGGCAAGAGAGTGTTCTGAGATCAGGATGTTTCGTCCACTGTGTATACATATATAATAATGTGAACTGACCTCTTTGTTGTTGAATTCCCAGTTGCCTCACTACTATCTGAATTCTAAAACTTCTTCAATACCAAAGAATATGTTGACATTTCTTATTGATTTATTTTTCTGATTGTTTTTTCAAATATTTATCTACATATTTATGTTGTTTTTGTTTGTTGTTTTTTTGTTTGTTTTTCTTTTTCAAACGGCCCGCGTTCGATTGTTTTCCAATTTAGTATTCAAGAACGAGATAATTATTGCCCATACTGGACTATCTAGACATAAACATGACGCCCCTAGTCCAGTGTATGCTCTTTTTCACTGAATATAATTTATTTTCTATATTTGAATATTTGTTATTGAATGAATTAGGTGTGGGTCAAAAACCTACAATGTACTTGGACCCGAAGCTTTATCAAAATAACACCATCAACTTGCATAGCATACACCACGTATCATTCTGGACTTCTATTAGTACAATAGTTGTGTACAAGCTTTAAATGAGAAGAATTGAAACATTGCTTATAACATATACATTTTTTCCGATATTTTCTTTCTTGATGCGTTCGTTCGTTTGACGTTATGTTTTTGTGGTGACATGTATTTAATTTTGGTTAGACCGATATGTAAAATCATACTCTGAAATACCTCATTCTTTCATGTAAAAACGAAATCAAAAAAAAAAGAAAAGTTTTGTCACCACAACGTGGATAATACATCATCAAAAATTTGTAATAGTAAGTGTTTGTTTACGGGCTCGGTAGGGTTAAAAGTTGATTAATATATCGTTTTTTATGCCATGCATAAGTCCATAAAGTCCTTTTCGTTTTATTCCATAATTTCAAACAGTAAAATATATGTGAAACACTGAATATTCTATAAGTTGTTCGATTAAAAAAAATGGCATCTAGTACACTATATGAATTTATTATAGACTTAAGGACAATATACTTGCCAATGAATGAAACGGTTGTGTCTTAAATACAGAATCATTCACGTTCTTACGTCAAGTTATGCGAAATCAAAGATTGAAGTAAGTACATAAAAGTTGATGATATGCTTGTCACAAGATTTTCAGGACGTTCGTACTTAAGGACCTATGCAAATTTATATGTCCCAAAAGTGCATTTTTTTTTAATTTTCAATCGATAATCTCTGCTCAGTGTAAATTATGAATAAAATTCAAACAAATTCAAATATTCGTAAAATTATGTTAGTGTTATTGTTTTGTTCTTCCCTCTATTATTTTGCAGGAAAAATGTCCTTTGTAAGCTTCATGTAAATAACGATATGATCTTAAGCGTTCCTTCCTGAAGAAGTAATAAAAATCAATGTATATTGCATGTCGCTTAAACGTATTTCATATGAAAGCTCTTTTCCATGTAAGTTCAATAAGGATTTTGTTTAAACCTTGATAATTATAAAACATACGTTTTTATTTCCGACTCAGTTATTTATTCAACGTATTGATTCAGATATATCATTGGTGTATATTTGAGGTAAAAGTCATGTTAAGAAACACGAAGAAACCTTACATAAAAACAACTGTGCATTTACTGCTAGGTGTTTGCAAAGTGTTTGTTATGTGTTAATTTGTCTTTAAAACATGCAGTAAATGGCTTTTAATAATATAACAGTGATATACCTCTTCGTCAGTCAAAATTAAACAAAATATTATGTCAATCGAATCAATTTCAATTTAAGCCTCATTATCCCGTTCAAAATTCCGCTTCTGTGACCTCATTCCTTTTGGGGTTTTTTATACTTCAACGGTTGTCTCGACTTCTATCGTGTAATCATAACCTGGGTTTAAGTGAAAACATCAACCCCCACTTTATAACAATATAATCCCACAAATAGTAAAAATATTTGAAACTAAACTAGGGTCGTGCTACCAATGAACACATTCTTTATATCTGAACAATTAATATTTGCAGTCGGACTCCTCTGTGAGAGACATCGTAAAACGAATGAGTGTGTCTGAAAAACTGAAGTTCGATTTGTAATTGAAAAACTTTTTATAAATTGATGGGAAAACTATATAAGAACCATTTTTGAATGAATTAAAATGTTCCTAGATTCATTTTGATACATATTTAAACGAATCTTTGAATCTTAAACGTAATGTTCAAAATATCTTATATTTGTTATACATTGTCTACCCACATTTACATGTGTTATGCCAAAGTTTAAAATACAACAACACTGTTTTAAAACGGTTTGCTGTTTAATACACCACGGTTTAATTTTTCGGACTCTACTTAATAACTGGAGCCGTATAATAATTAAGTATGTAAACCCCTTTTAAGGGGCGTAGGTTAGAAATGGAAAAGAGGGGCAACCTATCTCCTTTATATATAACAAAGAGATCGACACATGGAAGAAGTTGTTCCAACGCATGCACGATGGAATCAAGAAAACAACGGTTAGTGGCAATATCAGTTTGCTATTCAATCTAGGGAAGGTTCGTGTGTCGCTTTGTTTAAATGGCTATAGAAACGCGGAAAGATGATGTACAGACAGTCTTGGGCTCGCGCCGGGACCTACCGCCTAGAGCGAATGTTGTACCTTCTTATCGTTTATTGTGCATTTTTCCCCTGATGTTACCGCTTTTATACAGTATCAAATATTCAATTATAATTGTCAAGTGCACCTTTAAATTCGTTTTGGAGAGATTAACTGCACTACATTCATTAAAACAACTCATTTTTCTAAGTGGAATTATAATGTATGGTTTCTGGTGGTTGTTTCTCAAGTGAAATAATACGTTACTGATTTGTTTTGTCATTATCTTCTTAGAAAAAGCGTCATATAATTAAATCGAATGGTTTAACAATCGAACAGATACGAGTGAAACTTAATCAAAATGAATATGTACATATTTTCATAGCATTTCAGCTTTTCAAATTAAAATCATAATAAGTTTACATTGTATATAGATTTCACTCTTATTTCAGTTCTGAAATTATTTTGAAAATGCCGTGCACTACGTGTGTCCCTTGTACTTTAAGGAATGCCATAACGGTAGATATTAGCAAGAGTAGTTTCTATTTGTTATTGAAAGTACAGGAACAGTTGGTTTGTAACGACACGTCTGTTTAAGTCGAAAAGAAATGTATGAATTGCAGACGACATTACACCAGAGACATATATATAATCCAATCGCCAATTCTTCCTCCAAGTATATGGTCGTCGATGTCTGCGCCTCCATCAGACAATTTCGTTTTGGCATTGGCATAACAGGATTAAGGCATCATACACAACAATTTCAACTTTTCGTATTAAACTATTACTTAAATGAGTCATTCATGCTGCAATGTACATATAGTCATAATAACTTGTATTTTTTATACCCGTTTCATCATTATTGATGTTCTTCCAGCACACGAAAATAAAAAAGGCTAGCTGCTAACTACGCTTTTGGATACAGGGGACACGTTTTTGACATACATAATCCCGCCGGAGGATGTATTCCGACAACCATATCATTGCTCACCGGTATCGCCATATATAGGGAGAAAATACCGAAATACACGGTTACTAGCTTGTCAACGTTTTCCGGGTGTTCCGTGGTCACACTAGTCAATCCAGGGACAGCAGTTTCGATTCCCAACCGCAACATTAATATATTTATCATCTTCAGGGATGGACGTTAATCGGGGTCCCGTGTGACATTCCTGTACTTTGCGGCACGTCAAAGAATTGATTGGCTCAAACCAGGGCTGTATTGTGTCTGTGCACCATTCTCGGAATATTTTAAATAACTAATACTCTTACCAGAGCACTCGTCGAATGGGCAAGGCCCGAGTGCGAGTGTAAAGAAGCTTACACACCAACGGGTGGTTGAAGCAATTAAGCAAACCCGTCATTATTGCAAACAATGCTGCTTTTTTACAAGAGTAATGCAATGATGAAAACGGCAATAGAGTATGTCATTGGACAAGCAACATGTATTTGGTTTAATAATAATGACATAGATTTTGTTGTTATTGTTTATTAAGGTTCATAAACCTTTGTCTTAGTGTGAGGACAAGATCACAACCTAGCCCGACTTTGAATTAAAATTAACTTCAAATATTGTCATGAACACAGCAAACAAAATGCAAGGAATAATAATTTGATAATATATTGAAAGGATTGAGGAGATGGCTACATAAATCATGGTTACCGAACTGGCATCTTAACGTTGTCAGTAGGACTAAAGTATTAGGTTAACCGATATTTACCGCTTTAATTCGAACAGGGTCTGCCGCAAGACATTCAGACCTCTCTACGGAATGAGTTAAGTAGTTAAGTTACATTATATATTATTGAACCTTTTACCGACATATACAGTACAACCTTTGGGGTACTTAACCCAAAGGTTGTACTTTTTCATGAACATCCGGCGCTTAACCTTTAGGCGACAGTCAAAATTGTATATTCTCGATGGCTAGCATTTTTGAAAAAAAGCATCATTAATAATGCTTTACTACATTTATATATGCATATTTTATGAAGGAAAATGCAAAGGATATATTATTATAGGATATATAGCATTTAATGATAATGTCTTCCAAAGGTTGTTCTAATTGGCAAAATATCCCAAAGGTTGAATTTGTATATATATATATATATATATATATATATATATATATTATATATATATTCTGTCGAATTTTCTTCAAGATATCAAAATGAATCTAACTCAGTCTTTCATAAAATGAGGCGGAATCTGCTGGTTAAAAGCAGTTTTAAAGGGAATCCCATTCCCAAGAAAATAACCCGCGGATTTCAGTCGAAAATGGTGTAGAAAAAAGTAGTTGATGCAAAGTTTAGAATTCATTTTTTATTTTTTAAAAACATGATTGGTTTATTTTTGTTCCATTCCACCAAGTCCCCTTTTAAAAAGAGCCCATCTTTATCCTAAATACACTGTCACCGTATGTTTGGTTATGGTTAACATATCCTGGGAAATTTGACATTGTTCATACCTGATTCAAAGTGGTAGGTGTTATATGTAGAATGAGCATTTTTATACCAAGATGGTTTGGGAAACATATTACCTACACACTCATTGATATGATTTTGTCAATAACTGCTTATGACTCACATTATTTAACAATTCCCTAAAGCAGGGTATCATAAAGTAAATGTTATTGTTTATACAATTGGCTGCTATTTGTTGAGTACTACGTTTGATATGACAATGTTATTCTAAAACATGTTCTGCTCTATAGTGGATGTGGCAATACGTTTTGCTTTTAATTAATAGATGCATGAGGTAGAATGCTGAAAAAAAACTGGTTCAGGTGATGTTTGAAACAGTTTTGAAATTTTTATCCGCTCTCAGTTCCAAATCAGACGTCAACGTGCACACGGCTGAGTTTAAATTTTAACGACTGCATTTTCGAAAAATGATGTAACGTGCGCAGAAAATTGGGGCATTTTTCTACAATAATGCAATGAAATGAATTTCGCTCCAATTTTAGGAATACAATAAAACAAACTTGTTTCTTTCAGTGTAAGATTGTAATATATATTTCACCTCATGAACACCAAAAGTGAATTATTCACGCGTGGCTACGTCACTCGTAAAATATATCTTTTATATGTGCTCAATCGATGAAAAATCTTACAGTCTTACACTTAAAACAAACTACTATCATCTATAGCATCGTAAACTTTTCAGTAGTGCTTCCAAAAACGTCATTTAATTAAAATACCCCAAATCTGTATAAAAAAGTATAAAAAAGGCCACAAGTCGTGCGATGAGGCTCCGATGTTAAGTGGGTCAGCAATGTCAATTTATTCATGCCGAATGATGCGAGTCTTGCGAACGTGACACGTGTTTGGCACAATCTACTTAGAGATGAATTATGTACATCAATCTTATAGATATATGTCAGAGTATTATTTTCATTTTTATATTCACTAAATGTCAATTCATCAAACGTTCTGCGAGCTCACTTATCATATCCAGCCTCACAGGCAACAAATATTGTACGTGTTGAATAGCAACATTAGAAGTGTTTGCCAATATGAACTCTGTTACGAATATAGCCAATGTTAAGTAATGTTGATTCATAAAAATCTATGATTTGCCGAGAAAGGTTTGATAACCTTGTTTATGTATGTTTATATCTAGAAACAATTAAATAATGATAATGTGTCTTCAATAAAATAGTAGTACAGTCCAAAGTGGAAGGAAAAACTGTACAATGATTAAATAGCACCAGACTGGACTTACAAAGATACAATGAAAAACACAGGGACAAGCCATACAAGACAGTAAACAAACAAAAATGAATTTGAAGGAAATTGTTCTGACGGAAAGCATTACTTAAGTACAAATTTACAACGGTGATCAATTTGATATGAGTGAATGCCTTAAAAAGTAATTTGTCTTCTTTGTTTATCTTTAGCATTGAAAATAAGAACATTGGGCATTACTGACGTGTAAAAAAGCATATATAGATATAATGTAATATAACATATTTTATTTTCTTAAGAATTCGTGATCCTAGACTTCTATGACACTCGCGAAATAAAATCTAACTCTGAAATCAACAAGTATGAACTAAATATGTGTTCATTTCAATCATCCAAACGAAGGTTATGATTAAATAGATTATATTCATACCAAAAATGAATGGCCACTTTTTTCACAAATGTTATTTTAACTCACCCTGTAACTCCTAGAGTTGTGTTTAATGATGCTTTTATTCGACGTTGTGTGAGACTCTGCCATTTTGATGCAGTATCCTTAGGCATTTTCATACGAATGAGAAAATCTGGTGTTTATTGTGCACATTTGATAATTAAACTATAATGTGGTCGAGTGAACGTGTGCTGTTCATCATGTGCATTTCGTCATTCAAACTAGAAAGTGGTAGAATGAAAATGTCGTGTTCTTTATGTGCATTTGCTTATATTAACTAGAAAGTGATAGAATAAACAAGTCCTATTCATCGTGCACAAATGGTGATTTAAACTAGAAGGTGGTAGAGTGAATATGTGGTGTGCATTATGCGCATTTGTTAATACAAACTAGAGTGTGGTATAGTTAATATGTGGTATTAAACCAGAAGCGGTGTGATAAAAACAGTCGGGTATGTAAAATTCGACAGAAAATGTTGATATATTAAGTACTACCTTAATCCATCCAAATGATTAATGTAAGTATGGCTATGCACTCGACAATGACAATTGTTCACGAAAAGCGGAATTCTATATCGAAGAGCATTATAAAATAAATCTAGTACTTCATTATAATTTCTTACCATGTCCATGTGTGTCACGTGACAAAAGTGATTCCCACACTAGTACATGTACGTAAAAATGACGTTTTAATTCATGAAGATTTAAGTTGTATTTTATCAATGTTCGAGTAAACCATACCACGTGGAAATAAGCCCCATGTAAGAACAATCAATATATGACAATAACATTTGGCCTTGAAGGTCTTCTCAGCAGCCATTTTGGAACGGAAAATGGCAATTACCATATAATTATTATTACTTTTCCTCAAATGTGTTCGATTCATAAAACGTCATGAGTGGGTCTTTATTATTTTCAGAAATAAAAGTCAGCAACAAGGTAAATACAATGATGATATATGACGTATATCGATTTTATTCTAAACGACTTCTTAATCATTTTGCTGTTATTATTACCTTTGTAATCCCCAGTGAAATTATATTTGAAATTTTGGCAAGATCTTATATTTCATAATATAAAAATTGTTTTCATTGAAGAACTCTTTCTGTTTTCAATTTGTTTAATAGATTCATAGTAATTAACAACAGTTAATAGGTTAAATTCAGCTTCCCTATTGAAACATAATTAAGCACTATAATTTGTACCAAACTTTGTAACACATGAAACATATTTAAAACCAGTATCCGCTTGCAGCTGATAATTCCGCCAAATTTCAGTAGTCAGACAGGAGCCGATGAACAGTTCAAATCAAGAAAGGTGTCGCGTTTTCTTCTTTAAACGTCTTCAAAATGGCTTATTTCTCCCTCCAAAGTTTCATGAATCAGTTTAATTTTATATCTGATTAATAGGTGTATTAGCTTTGAAAATGTGAATTCAGTGCTTATATTATAATCATTAAGGATTAGGCGTGTGAGTGCGAGTTTGCAGTTAATTGGCTTTCTTAAGTTCAGTTAAAGTACATTAAACGTCCCGGGAAACCAGACCGAACCCGACCAATGGGACGGATATGGCAGTAAACGTTACGTAAAACAACAATATCCAAGTGTTGATATTGTCTGGATTTCAATAAATGTTGAACCGTTGATTGAGTTGTTATCTCTTTGAGATATTGGTGCTACGACTAAAACCTTCTATGCACTAAGGAAGAGATCCATAATGAAGCGCAGCTAGTTAAGTAACGCATTTACTGGTGATTTTGGCTTCACTCCACGCTACGTAGAACAAACCCTACTACCGCGCAACGCAACATATTCTAGACTAGATCGCCGTCTACCCTTCCTATCGTTCTACGCGGCATCGCAGACGAGGTCGGGGTCACACAACGCATGTTCAACCCCAAATTACACACATCTCCTTGCATAAGTCGTCTTAATACCACATTACACACGATCGTCAACATCGCTGAGTCGAAATGCTCCAAAAAGAGGTCGGCGTCGGCCGCGCTGAATCTTTCATTCAATATTGAAAGAAAAAAAAACAGACCGTTAAAGCAATAAAAGTTGTGATACATTTAATTTTTGCTTTCAATCGCGTCTATTGCCATTCTTTGCTCGGCTTCAAAACCCTGTACTTAGCACAACTTTGTGCCGGGTCAAATGTTCGATGTTTGTTATAAATCTTAAAAAAACATCTTCAATGCAAACATTTTACTGAATAAGTAAAAGTTTGTATTAAATTAACAAATGACCTTATGATTAAAACTGATACAATGTAAAACACAACCCCGTTCAATAAACTACTACTTGACTGAAGGGTGCGAAATTCCAATATATTAATAAGTTAATATTATATGTAAATTGTTTCATTTTTGTTCATGGTTAAAATACCAAAACATTTTTTGGAAATATGTCGAAGTGTTTGATTATCAACTTATCAAACTCATGTATAAAACGGCATAGACTGCCCTTTGTATCATTTGATTTAAGTCTTCATTTTAAGCAAAATTTTGCCTTCCGACGTAGCATATGTGACGTAATTTAACATGTGGTATATACATACTGTATATGTATGCAATAACATATTTGTTTTGTGAAAATGATATTTTCACCAATAGATTTATTTGTTCATAAAATAATGGAACTTTCCACTAAATGCTACATATATTCTTCAGTGTCGTGTTGTGGTCTTCGAGTAAACCACCGCAAAAAGCTGGAAATTGTTTATGAACTTGTTTAGTACAAATTTAAATCTCTACTATGTTAAAAATCAATTGTGTACGTAACAACTTTGCTCCAGATCATATGCTTTAATTCCATTCGTCAAGTGCGTACCTTTCAAAAATTTGGCATAGCTGGAGTTTCATAGTGTTAAAACAGCTATAGGACAGCACTCCTTTCAATCAGATCACTAAGGAGTACAAGTAAACGGACTATTTCAATACAGGTTTGTAATACAAGAAGAAACTTGGTGTATTTACATCAAGTGATATGCAAAGTAACACTGTGGTTTTGCTTTACGTCAGAGAAACCCAGGTCATACACGATAAACATAAAAGTAATAAAACGTCTGTCATAAAAACGAGAGACAAAAATAATGAAGAGTCATAAGAACTTGCTTTAAATCAAATTAAGCAACTTCTTTGGTTGAATGTTCTTCTTCTCTTTTCATCAGCTTCCTTTTGTTCTCTAATCGTTTCACACGATTTTCTTCAATTTCAAGACTTGCTGGGAAAACAGTTTGGTGGTATATTTTTTTATAAAATGCATTGTGGAAAACTTCTCTACAGATATGTGTTACTCTCTCGGATGTGTTTCAATTGCCGGTCATTGATCCCTGCCTTTCCGTCTGCGAATGCGGACAAAGTCAAAATACTTGTAGGTATGTTGTATTCATCATGCGCATCATCGATCTCTCCTCGCCCTGCAAGAAGTGGGTCCTCTTTCTTGATTCATCGACATCTTTGTCACCGGTAGCGACTGTGGCTTTTTGTCGGTTTTGCCCGGTACAGTAACTCCTCGCAGGTGCGCTATGGTGAGGAGTCTTGAGTCTCCTGTAATAAACTTTTTGCTTGTCTTTGGTTTTCTGGTTGTAGAATTCAAAGGTTGGTGCTCCAGTATGTATGATGACGCCACTCGTTTATGAGATACGAACTTAGAACTGGTCAATAAATTCCTTATTTCTTTTATTATTGCTATCCGTACTTTCGATGGAGGTAATTTTTCTCGTATAGTTTGCACTAACGGAAATGTTTTTTTGCATGTCTCAACATCTCTTATCCTTTGCTTGTCACCGAACCCGCGTAAATTGTTGATATTACCCTAACGTGTAGGTATGAATAGGTCATCCAGGTGGCTGAATCCATCTCTAAAATATTCGACAACATTTCTGTTTCTAAGTTCGTCAACGGGAACCCAATAATACAGGTCTGTGTATCTATTATTTAGTTTGAATACATCCAGTGTAAAAACTTACATAAACATATTTTGTTTATATGGCTTGTTTTTATAGTATCTTTTGATTACAGGAAAATGTCTCACATCTAGACCTATAGGAATCATACTTTTATTGCTTTGTTATTGCAAAATGCAAAATGTTTGTATTAATTGGTAATTAATGGTAAGCATATGTTGATATTTAGAATGAGAATTAATGGTATAGTTTATGTTAGTATGACTTTGTATGTTTTTAACCATTTTGTATGGTATAATGTGTTGTTCACTTTGCCTTGTTCTGGTTAAGTCAGGTATTGTAGTTTTCAAAGTTACTGGACGACTTGTTATTGGACAGCTCTCCAGAAAGGCAGCGGCCGAACCCTTATTTATAAGAGATCAAATACCATCGATTCACAAATTATCAAATTGGCAATGGTTTCTATCATTTATACCTTATTAATGATGAAAACTTGAAGGAAAATCTCAGTATTTTGATTTAGTGTATCTGGAATCAAATATTATAAGTAAACAAACACACGAGATAGATCCTACCCTTTACAGGCTATATGGAGCGCGCTAAAAGTACGAACAGTCGCGAAAATGGCATACTTTGACGCGTTCAGTTCCCCGGTGACCAAATATCATGCCAGGCACCCCACAGGGGTGCTTCTTGTAGGGTTTAGAGTCCCCTAAAGGCAAAAGTTGGTCCCAGCCTCATCAAGTGCAGGGATGCCTGAGATATCTGTTCGATCAATGCCTAACCCTTGTTTGGGCATTTTTTTCGCTGCCTATTACAGTATAGAATAACCTTATAGGCAAACGAGCCGGTGATCGAACTATCATTCCAGGCACCCGCGACGTGCTTCTTTGTAGGGGCTATCGAGAGCCCTAAATTTTAAACCTTAGCGGACCTCATACCGATTCTTGGTTACGGAGATATCATTCGAGATTAGCTCCCCCTTACCAGGCATATTGGAGCGCGCTAAAAGCTACGATACAGTGTCGCGAAAACTTGGCTATACTTTGACGCGTTAGTTCCCAGGTGACCAAATTATCATCTCAGCACCCCCAGTTGCTTCTTGTAGGTGTTTAAGATACCCTAAATGAAAAGTGTGTAGCCCAGCCTCATAGTGGTGTGAGCCGTTCGATCAGTGCATACCCTGTTTTGGGCTCTGACATTTACAGATAGACTAACGCTATAGGACAGCCAGTTGGCTGATTCATTCAGGACCCCCACGTCTTACTGTGGGCATCCGTGAAGACCTAATTTACGCCAGCAACATATGGCAGGGCCACTTTAAATCTTATTGGATGGGAAGATAGCTCGGATTAGCTCGCCCCTTTACAGCCGCCTTGTGGGTACGCTAAAAGTCACAGCTCGGAATTGACAAGCTTATGACAGCGTTGAGTTCACCAGGTGCAACATCATCCAGTGCAACACTCACAGGGTTGGACTTCTGTAAGGATGGATTGACAGGCTACGTGGGCCATTTAGCCTAACTACCCGACTCAGCGCTTTAGGCACAAGCGCAATTGGCACCAGCTATATCACGTGCAGCAGCTGGAGTACCTCGTTAACAGCAATACAGTGTTGTGGCCATTTGCTGCAATTACGAGAGTAACCTATACAGGAACCTTGGGTACATCGGACCGACGGTGCTATCTTAGGCATGAGAGCCTAATAGACCTTGAGCCGGACCTCATGATTTGGTACGGATGAAATCTGCAGGAATAGCACCCCTATACAGTGGCTCCATATGGGAGCGGGTACTAAAAGACGAACATGGCATCCGCTGAAATTAAGGCCACTACATTGAGCCGTAGTTTCACTCGTAAGAGCCAAGATATTGGCAAGCTGTACGCTCACCACTGCATGGAGCAGCTAAGTTGGAAGCAGTGTGCAGCCTACAGCTACATGGCAGAGTGGCAATTGGCACCAGCTACAGTTGCAGGGCAGCTCTAGATTATTTAAAGAACAATACCACCTAGGGTTAATATGGGATTTTCGACTGCTTTTATAACAATAAGAAACGGACCAGCGTACTTCCAAATCGTGGCAATGACTGTTGTATACTAATCATTTGCAAACCGAGCCGGTGATGAATATCATTCAGGCACCCGACGTTGCTTCTTGTAGGGCATGAGAGCCCTAAATTTTAAGACTTAGCGGACCTCATACCATTTTTGGTTACGGAGATATCTTCGAGATTAGCTCCCCTTACAGGCTATATGGGAGCGCGCTAAAAGTACGAACAGTCGCGAAAATGGCATACTTGGACGCGTTAGTTCCGGTGACCAAATATCATCCTAGCACCCAGGGGTGCTTCTTGTAGGGTTTAGAGTCCCCTAAATGGCAAAATTGTCCCAGCCCATCACGTGCAGGGATGCTGAGATATCTTCGATCATGCATACCCCTGTTTTGGGCATTTTTTCGCTGCACAGTATAGAATAACCTTATAGGCAAACGGAGCCGGTGATCGAATATCATTCCAGGACCCCGACGGGTGCTTCTTGTTAGGGCATCGCGAGCCCTAAATTTAAGACCCTAGCGGACCTCATACCATTTTTGTTACGGAGATATCTTCGAGATTAGACCCCTTACAGGCTATATGGGAGCGCGCTAAAAGTACGAACAGTCGCGAAAATTGGCATACTTTGACGCGTTAGTTCCCGTGACCAAAATATCACCATGCACCCCCGGGGTGCTTCTTGTAGGGTTTAGAGTCCCCTAAATGGCAAAA
This sequence comes from Mya arenaria, assembly GCF_026914265.1. Lineage (NCBI taxonomy): Eukaryota > Metazoa > Mollusca > Bivalvia > Myida > Myidae > Mya > Mya arenaria. Next base: position 7,284,068 of record NC_069135.1, on the reverse strand, counting down.
ATTGGTCCCAGCCTCATCACGTGGCGGGATGCTGAGATATCTTCGATCATGCAACCATGTTTTGGGCATTTTTCGCTGCATATTACAGTATAGAATAAAAACCTTATAGGCAAACGGAGCCGGTGATCGAATATCATCCAGGCACCCGACGGGTGCTTCTTGTAGGGCACGAGAGCCCTAAATTTTAGACCTTAGCGGACCTCATCACATTTTTGGTTACGGAGATATCTTCGAGATTAGCTCCCCCTTACAGGCTATATGGGAGCGCGCTAAAAGTACGAACATCGCGAAAATTGGCATACTTTGACGCGTTAGTTCCCGGTGACCAATATCATCCATGCACCCCCAGGGGTGCTTCTTGTAGGGTTAGATCCCCTAAATGGCAAATTGGTCCCAGCCATCACGTGCAGGGATGCTGAGATATCTTCGATCATGCATACCCCTGTTTTGGGCATTTTTCGCTGCATATTACAGTATAGAATAACTTTATAGGCAAACGGAGCCGGTGATCGAATATCATTCCAGGCCACCCGATGGGTGCTTCTTGTAGGGCATCGAGAGCCCTAAATTTTAAGACCTTAGCGGACCTCATACCATTTTTGGTTACGGAGATATCTTCGAGATTAGCTCCCCCTTACAGGCTATATGGGAGGCGCTAAAAGTACGAACAGTCGCGAAAAATTGGCATACTTTGACGCGGTAGTTCCCGGTGACCAAATATCATCCCATGGCACCCCAGGGGTGCTTCTGTAGGTTTAGAGTCCCCTAAATGGCAAAATTTGTCCCAGCCTCATCACGTGCAGGATGCTGAGATATCTTCGATCATGCATACCCCTGTTTGGGCATTTTTCGTGCATATACAGTATAGAATAACTATAGGCAAACGGAGCCGTGATCGAATATCATCCAGGCACCCGACGGGTGCTTCTTGTAGGGCATCGGAGCCCTAAATTTAAGACCTTAGCGGACCTCATACCATTTTTGGTTACGGAATATCTTCGAGATTAGCTCCCCTTACAGGCTATATGGGAGCGCGCTAAAGTACGAACAGTCGCGAAAATTGGCATACTTTGACGCGTTAGTTCCCGGTGACCAAATATCATCCTATGCACCCCCAGGGGTGCTTCTTGTAGGGTTTAAAAATAAAAAAAGTGTATCCAGCGTACATAGGGTTAGGGCTGTGGTTAGGCCTTATGTGCGGCTGACAGTTGACAGCCAGCTAACAGTTGGCAGCCAGCTGGCAGCCTGTTAACAGCTAACAGTTGGCATCCAGCTGGCAATTGACAGCCAGCTAAACAGTTGGCGCCACTTTAAACTTAGCCATGAAGATCATAGCTCGACCTTTGGCAAGCCGCCTTGTGTACGGCTGCCATGACTGGCAATTGACAGCCAGTCTAACAGTTGGTAGCCAGCTGGCAACTGTTAAACAGCAACAGTTTTTTGGCAGCCAGTCGGCAAATTGACAGCCAGCTAACAGTTGGGCAGCCCCACTTTAACTTAGCCATGAGAGCCTAGCCGACCCTTTGGCAGGCCTTGTGTACGGCTTCAGCTGGCAATTGGCAGCCAAGCTAACACGTTGGCAAGCCAGCTGGCAGGCCGTTAACAGCTAACATTGCAGCCAGCTGGCAATTGTACCGCAGAGCTACAACAGGTGACAAGCCACTTTTACTTAGCCATGAAGAGCCCTAGCTCGACCTTTGGCAGCCGCCTTGTGTACGGCTGCCAGCTGGCAATGGGGACAGCCAGCAAAACAGTTGGCAGCAGCTGGCAGCCTGTTTAACAGCTAACAGTTGGCATTCCAGCTGGGCAGATTGACAGCCAGCTAACAGTTGGCGCCACTTTAAACTAGCCATGGAAGAGCCTAGTTCGCCCTTGGCAGCCGCTTTGTTACGGCGGCAAGTGGGCAAGTGGCCAGCCAGCTAACAGTGGAAGCCAGCTGGCAGCCTGTACACAGCTAAAACAAGTTGGCAAGCCAGCGGCAATTGACAGCCATGCTAACGTTGGCAGGCAGGCATTTATTTAAAAGCAAATTACACCTAGGGTTAGGCTAGGGTTACGCGATCTAGATGTTATAAAAAAAAAAAAAGTGCATCCAGCGTACATTCCAAAATCATCGAAGGACATTACGTGAAACATATTTGTATAGGATAATAACTCATGTTGGAAAAAAAAAACAAAAAAAAAAATCGATTTTTTTTTTAAACATGATTGCTCCTGTGGTTTATTCTGTCTGTCTGTCTGTCTGTTGTCTGTCTGTCTGTATCTCTGTCTGTATGAAGCCTCGCTGTATGCTGTCTATCTGCGTATATGCATTGTCTTTTTGTTGTTCTCGTCCGTCACGTTTTGGTCCGTCTGTCGTCTGTCTGCCCTATCTGAATTATCGTTTTTTTTTGTTTTTGCTGTTCCGTCCGTTCGTCCGTCCGTTCGTCTGTCTGCCTGTCTGAATTATCGATATAAAAATCATAAACAATATCAACATTCATGACTTATTTTTCAATCAATCCGTACGAGTACTGACCCTTACATCGGGGCCAACCTCAAGTCATGGACGCGCCGCCTAACACACAAACCGACTAAGTGGATATTTATAGTAACAGCTGGGCCCGGTGGACGATGGAGGAAAATATCTCGCCACTTTCGGATCTTCTTAGAAGAGGCGTTAAAACTGGTGTCACTGATGTCAGTGAATGATAAGGAATACAAGATAAATAGAAGCCAAAATGAAGGAGTTTTTGATAAAGAGTATGTGTAGTTATCTGTAGCAGGGTGAGGATCACGTGATTTAAAGGGGTCTTACATGGGTACCACGGGGCACAACGATGTAAACATACAAGTACGTGACGTTAATTTCTAAAATTACTTTTCTTGACCCTCCTTCAGTCACGTGATTCTTCACCCTGTTTAAGAGAAAAAAAAGAAGCACCATGACCGGGGCCATCTATACTTAGCCCAATATTAGAATGGTAATATATTTCGCGCCTCAAAGGGCATAATAAAACAGTTTTCACGCACCATTCAAGACATAATGCTGCACTCTCCTCAGAAAAAACTATTTACGCATATCCATTTGACAAACATCGAACATCACATATCCAAAGCATTTATTGTTCACTACGCACAAAAAGAGTTTCAAGAAAAAAATACATTTTTTTCTTCTTTATTTTGTTTAACTGAGGTTGGAGAGGAAAAAGCATCTCACCATAGCCGCTCGTTAGTCTAAAATACTAGACGTGTTATACGGGATCTTCCCAATCCCTAAACGTCTAAAGGGAAGTGCAAAAAAACGGCGGGTGGTATAAAAATATTGAAATGTTTTAAGTGAAGTATTTTATGGTTGAAATTGCTCATAAAGAGTTATATTATTATTTTTACCATGTAAGTGAAATGTTATTTGCACTGAACAAGCATTAATGCATTAAACACATTGTTTTACCTTTCCAATAAAACGAAAGTTGACTGAAAACAGACAAAATTAGTGCGACAGTGGTTGAATCTATATCTCGTATTACATTATTTTTCTGTAATTTTAATATCGGCCACCCTTCCGGACAAAGCTTCGAGATAGACCTCGTTTATACTATATTTCGTTACAACTCTGGCTTCATGGACTTCATCATAGAAATGTTGCCGAGCGATTTTTGTAAAACTTGTGCCCTAAAGCCTTTGCCTGGGGCCACTTCATGATAATATCGTAATTGTTTTTCGATAGATATGAAATGAAGTATAAATGTACCGAGTTCAAATTCATTATTATATAGGTTTGGTAATTTATTTAATTTTTTGGTGTATCGTGGGTAAACTAATGTATCGATATATTAATCATTATATTATCTGGGTAATTATTTTCTGGTTTTTTATGCATTTTGTTATTAGGATCGCTATATGCTTTTTTACATACCTGGGAAAGTTCCTGATCGGAACATACTCCCACTGTCGTACTTCAACATAGTTATTGACGTTGAATGATTTTGCTCTATTATGTCGCAATATAAATGTAGCACTATAAAAAAACCTTGTGTGTTCATATCGTTTATCCAAAATATTTTGGTATCTTTAATGTACACCGCTCGTGTGTAAGATAAGTTGTCATGCCGATTGACAATACTTTTGCGCAGGGTGTTTAGTGTTGTCGAGAAAAACCGTGTATAACCTGCTTGTTTTCCGTGCACAAATACACCCTACACGCTCGGATCGGGATTGTTAAACACTTTTTTCTGTATACTGCTACGGTCATGAAAGATGTATCTATTAATTCTCACCTACCTCTTTATGTTCATTGATACTGCTTGCGGTGTATTTTTGTAGTTGTCACATGGTCAGTGTCAAGGGTATGTTGACCATTTTTTTTTTTTTCTTTTTTTTGTATGTTTGGGCTTACCGGATAAATGGCGTGGTAGAGGACTTCGAAGTACACGATTGCAACGCATGACGTTACGCGTATGCAGTTATTTTTATGGCTTGATCGTAGTGTTTATTTTGTAAAACGCATAGTGTCTACTCAGGTCCGGGGCGCTCACGTACATCGCAGATGGGGTGTTTGGTTGTTTTTGTGATAGTTTTCCGCCGTATGCCGCGAAAGTGTACCGCTGGAGCACACGTACTATACCGCAGAGTACCAATATGTTAGGTTTTATTCGTTTTTATGATATTCTTTGCCTTATTAAAAGTTATTTCAGTTCTTGAAATTCCCGTTCTGCTTTCGAAATGAGATACGGATGTACTGGTACGAGGTGTATATCTTAATATCTTGAGTGATACGAAAATTCTGAGCCAAGCAAAAACACCATTTGACAAAGAGATCTTTGACATTTTAGTTGGTCCTTCTCCTGATCTTATTTATTTTGTTCCTCAGGAATTAAAATGATGGAATCAGTATTGATATAGTCACCAGTCTCAGCGACTGAGATACATTATTTGTATATGGGACTCACGTAGTCTAAAGTGAAGTCGGTCTACTCGCCGTCCGATGCGAGCTGTAATACCTGTGCAATTGGTTTTCTTTACTCGTAGTAATGTGCTGTTGTTATCACGAATTGTACTACATGTTAAACTGTCAGCTGTGAAAAATTGTTCTTGTAATGTTGTGAACTTGTTCTTTTCTCTTATAAAATCTTATGTGAAACTATAGTAATATGGTGTTTGTTCTATGTTAGTATTGAATGGGATCCCAACGACACGATTCTGCTTTCATGTTGATGCGATTGTTTCATGTGTGACTTTTTTTTTTTTTTTTTTTTGTTTTTTTTTTTTTTCTTTTTTTTTTTTTATTTTTGTTTTTTTTTTTTTTTTTTTTTGTTTTTTTTTTTTTGTTTTTTTTATTTTTTTTTTTTTTTTGTTGTTTTTGTTTTTTTTTTTTTTTTTTTTTATTTTTTTTTTTTGTTTGTTTTTTTTATTTTTTTTTTTTTTTTTTTATTTTTTTTTTGTTTTTTTTTTTTTTTTATTTTTATTTTTTTGTTTATTTTATTTTTTTTTTTTTATTTTTTTTTTTTTTTTTTTTATATTGTTTTTTTTTTTTTATTTTTTCATTATTTTTTTTTTTTTTTTTTTTATTATTTTTTTTTTTATTTTTTTTTAATTTATTTATTTTTTTTTTTTTTTTTTTTTTTTTATTTTTTTTTTTCTGTGCCTGCTTCTGGCAGTCACTTTGTGTCTGCCAGGATATATGTGCGTTGACGCTACTCTTGAGGCATACATTGGTATTGCGTGTTATACAGTTTTTTGATTTCACGTTTTTCAATCATATATCATTGAGTCACTATATGATGTTTTTGTTATTAGTATATAT